>NC_090753.1:13161797-13176797 GCF_036898095.1 Palaemon carinicauda
AGGGCATTGTTTTCTGGTAGATTTCTTTGTTTGTTTTTCTGTTTGTGTGATTCGTTAGTATCCATTTATAGTAAAACTAATAGACCAAATTACTGGAAATATTCAAGAGATCTTATTGTGCATTTGTCTGTTTGATTCTATCTTTGTCGCGTTATTAATTACTTTACAGAAATTTTTTTTAGATCGATTTGCTTGAAATTTTCAGAAGAGATGAAATAAGATACATAATAGACCTCATTAAAATTTGGACTTCATTGGGTCAAGGCCAAGGTCTAAGTGACCTGAGAGGATACATTCGAATATTTAATATAACTCCGGCAAATATTTGGTCGAAACACCAATTAAAGATTTCATTTACAGGTGCTGAAAATATAATTCTTTGTCTAAAAAAATGAAAATGCAGTTTTGAAGATTGGTAGGTTCAAAGATCGAGGGGTCGAATTTTCAAGGTTACCGAATTTCAGAGGTCCATAACTCTCAGACGAATACATATACACACTCGGTTAATATTATTAAAAGAAAAAAAGAAAATGACATCATGACCTTTGACTTACTGTGAGTTCTAAAATTCAAATTGAACATCACCTGGTCTCAACAAGTGCAAAGTCACAACGCAGAGATTTTTGTCAAGATTTGCCGTGTCTGGTTGAATTATCTTCATATCAAAGGCAAATTTCTCATTTAGGATATTAAAGTTAGATTTATTACAATTTTCATTTCTGAGTGGGAATACCTTAACGTGGTGAGAGGGTTTGTGTATTGCCATGATCAACAAAGCTGTACTAGTCAGGGGTACCCTTACTAGGTTGGTTTCCTGTGAGCAAATAGACAAAGGTTTTAAACCATCGCCTATCCACAATGATCAGCGTGGTGATCAAATGGACAAGCCTTAGACACGAATGACCACATGTTTCGTGCAGTAGACTAGAGAAGGCAGCATTTGCTGTTGTTGTTGTTGTTGTTGTTGTTTAAATCTATCATGGAATTGCAATAGTGTTTATTTATTTTTTATTATTTTCTAATTTATTATAAATGAAATTCCCCAGTATATATATTCTCTCATATAAAGGTCGATGTTAAATGCAATTATGGTTGATAGTTACATCAATTAATATATATATATATATTTATATATATATTATATATATATATATATATATATATATATATATATATATATATATATATGATAAATCATGCACATTTAAACGAATTCTTTATCTTGAAATAAGCCATTTATCTTGTTACATTAATGTCGGGATTCTCTTATCGACCTCGGGATCAGAGTAGCAAGGCGAAACCACTCAAAGTCAATAGCATCTGATCGGCCGGGAATCGAACCCTGGTCCAGGTAAATGTACAAAAGAGTTGTCTTTAACTTTTTATCTTTCTTCATGGCTAAATGGTAAGGTAAATATCATACAAGCATCCTAGACCAAGGCTCGATTCCCAGCCGGTCAGATACTATTGTCTTTGAGTGGTTTTGGCTTGGGACTCTGATCCCGAGGTCGGTAAGAGAATGCAGATATTTATGTATTAAAATATTTGGTTTCTATGAATATATATATATATATATATATATATATATATATATATATATATATATATATATATATATATATATATATATATATATATATATATATATATATATATATAAGAGAGAGAGAGAGAGAGAGAGAGAGAGAGAGAGAGAGAGAGAGAGATAGAGAGAGAGAGAGAGAGAGAGAGAGAGAGAGAGAGAGAGAGAGAGAGAGAGAGAGAGAGAGAAAAAAAAATCTTTTTTTTTTGAGTTTACGTAGTTAATAAAGTAATTGATCAACTCATAAATACCTCGTCATCCATTTTTGCATATAAAAATCGGATTTTGAAGTGAAGAGAAAAATCTATTTTTGGGTGAGATGGCCATGTCGTCCTGAAGGAAGTTCCTTAAAGTAGCTTCCTGAGGGATATATGTACTACAGTGATATTCCCAGAGAATTTTACCTTTAGGTATCCAGAATTCTAACTCCTGGCACGAATATCCTTAAATTTTCTCTCAAGGATATCGCATAATATCAGAGGACGTATTCTTGACACGCCACATAGCAAACTGCACTACTAATAGCGTTTACGCTTCGAGGAGGGTGTGGCAGAATAGAAGGGGAGCTCTATCAAGGTTACCCCCATTCTCGTACTACTATTGAGTATGACAACAGCGCCATTTCCAAGATGGTGAACATTCCTTGTAGCATTGAGCATGGTGCTACAGATACAGTACTTCGGGGGGGGGGGGGAATACTGTGAAGATCTTTTCTTTCAGAAAAGATGGGTGGGTCCACCAGGACGACGTGGCGATTTCACCCAAAACGCTTCAAAATCCGTTTTTTTGGGCTCAAGCCATGTCGTCCTGATAGAAGCATACCAGACTATTAGTGTATCTGTGGATTTTCATCAGTGCCTTAACCTTGGGACAACATTTCTATGGTCATATGAACCAATTGGGACAAATGACGTCACCGTTGTCCGTCATCATCACTAATCATAAACGATGTTAGTGCTTCCTGCTCCCTACAGGGAAGAGTCAAGGTTAACATATATTGTATGAACAAACATAAGTATACACTGAATATACAAACAGTCTTATAGTTTGCATATATTGCCGAATCAATATCAGTGTCTCCTATATCTATTGTTTGTGAGCATACAACTATATGAAGAATACTTACATTAGTAAGTCAAAGAACTCTGGCATTTTATACATGCAATTGTCGGGCGAATTCGGACGCAATACATTCTAATACACATTTATTCCTAATAAATGACTAAATGAGTTAACAAGTAAAACGAATGTAGCATGACCATGGAATTATACACGTAATGAATACAGAGACTATATTTCTTTCTTGAAAGGAAAAGAACTGGTGAGTGCTACTCTCAGATTGAAAAAATTTTTTTATAATAAAATTGCTCTTCATGATCTCTACCGGTTTCATTCTATAGACACTGTGTACTACATACACACGGCACTAGTGCTATCTGTATAATCCCACACCTGGGATTTTGAACAGAATTAGTGTCACCATGGTAACACTCATTTAAAGGAGGTCATCCTAAAAGTGATGATTCTTTCTCCCTTTAATTGACAGTCCCAGTCAATTAGCTGTTCATCGCAGAATTAAGCGGTAGGTTTTAAAACACTACCTGCCGCCACCACATAATGCTTCAGTTCATGGACCTGCTTAGCATAGTGTTTGTAGAACACTCTGGATGATTTCCATCTATTATATGAGCGAAGTCACTCGAAATCCATATACTGAAAAAAGTTCAGTGATGAAGCAATTTTTCTTGGATCATGACCGGTGGGAGTACTGTCAGGATCCGCTCTACGAATAAAGTAGGTAAGCTTCACCCTTAGTTGTTTCAGGGATAAGTTTGATCCAGAGTTTCTCCTTTAAAGAGCTGTCATCCCCTGAAGTCTGAAGTTCTATGAAGATAGACCTTTAGACACTAACCAGGACATGGAGAGACATCTTCCTTCAGAGGGCAGATTCTTAGCAAGAAAGATTGGATCAGGGAAAAGATTCAGTTCTCCTGCTTCTGTGAACTAAATGTGGCACTCATCTCTAGATAAGGCCACTATTTCACTAACTCCAGCTCCGGAGGCAAAAGCGACCAGAAAGATAACCTTTTGGGTTAGATCCTTAAGGGAATCATCTTCATTGTTCACCGATAAGGCATAATGTAGGACCTTGTCCAAAGACCAAGAGATGGGCTTTGGTGGTGCTGCAGGCCTAAGCTTTGCACATGACTTCGGAATCTTATTAAAGATTTAATTTGCCAGATCCACTTGAAAGACATATAGAAGAGGTCTAGTCAAGGCTGACTTGCACGTAGTTATCGTGTTGGCCGCCAGACCCTGATTATGAAGGTGGACAAAGAAGGACAGACAGAAGTTCATTGAAATTTCTTTCGGTCCTTTTGCTTTCACGAACGCAATCCACTTCTTCCAAGAAGACTCATATTGTCTTCTAGTTGACTTAGACTTGTATTCTTCTAAGAATTCTATATCACCTTCTGAGATCCCAAATCTTTTTCTAACCGCTAGGGCAAGAAAATCATGAAATGAAGGGTTTGGGTTCTCCATGATAAAACAAAGGTAATTAATTTCTGAACCTTCTGAAATAGACCTAAGTTCAGAACTAGGGCCAGCCTCAGCTTCAGTTCCTTCATTAAGGAGGACAGATTTCTCTTGGGCTACTTGGGAGCTAATTGAGTTACTCCCCCTTGGAAGTATCTGAGCCTGTTGAGGACCTCCAGCAGGTGATTGGATGGGATGAACGGGAATACCTGAGTCCATCCCTTCCATACTGGAGGCATGCTGTCTATAAACTCCAATAGAGGATCCTTGTATGGGGCTACATATCGAGGTAGTTTCTTGAAGACGCTCGTGATGAAGAGGTCGATCTGCAGTTCCGGGACTTATTCCCATCTGGGAGGGATTAGGTCTGCGTCCATGGACCATTCCAACTCTATCAGCTTGAACCGAAATAGAGAATCCACTGTCACATTGTGGATCAATTGTATATGAACTGCTGACAGGTGCCATCCCTTTAAGAATGGAATGGGTAACTTCACCTAGATTGTATGAGAGGTTCCTTAGCATTGTCGATTGCGACGTCTCATTATCGCTTTGGTGTCCCACAAGAGTCGTAGGAAGTCCGATCTGTGTGGAGAGAGCTTCCCCACTCAAGACAGGACCAGCATAGTCATGGGACTCTCGGGCTTTGACTTTTGATAGAGAAGCGATTAAAGAGGGACCGATATCGGTCTTTTTAGATCTCTTCAAGCATTTGCTGCGTATTTTTTTCCAGGCTCTTGACGCATCTTTCCGCTGTGCTCTTAGCACTAGGTCTGTCACTATTGGGAACTGGGGAGAGTTCAGAGCTTCTCCCTGTTAGTGTCTTGGAAATCTGATTGATGATCTGAGTCTCTTGACCGACCTTGCGATCTCCTTTAATATTCCCAAGGGAAAGGAGAGTTGGTGTGAACACAGGCTTCAATGGTTTACCAGCCATTGAAACCTTTGAGCTGGAGAGAATTGAGACTTCTAGAAGCTTATCTCGCATTCACGATGTCCCGGGAACCAGGTCATTTCCTTAGATGCACATAGACCAGCCACTTCGGGTGCTACTCACCCCAGCCTCTCATCCAGGTATATTGTTGCCTGAACTATTTCTAGGCTTGGTTTTTATGTGACTAAGTCTGCCAATACTATGAAGATATTTAGGACTGTGTCTAGTCCGACACGTATCTTTCTTAGGATGTAGGTTACTATCTGTAACTTGAATTCTAGATAGGAGGGGAGGGGGTGATTGACTGGAAGTTGCCACAGGATATCTTTCAGGTCTGACAAGACTACGAACACCCCTTTTTGAAACAAGGTCCATATGTTCAAAAGGATTAACATTCTGAACTTGCTGTTTTATATGAACTTGTTGAGTGGCGACAAGTTCAGAATGACTCCGAGATTTCTGGAGTTCTTCTCGTGAACACAAAACAGCCTTCCCTGGAACTCGATGGACTATAGTTTCCTTACCATCTGTATATTCTAGAGCTCTCAGGTATACTCCTCCTGGAGGGTTTTGGATTGTAGGAGAAGGTAAGGAAATGATGGTGGAGACATTTCTGTTTCCCATCATAGTCCCATCTTGATTAGGCCTTTGACCCAAGGATCGAGGGACTGACCATCCTGAAGGAACCTCCCTCTTACCAGAAGTATCTTCATGCTTCGAATAATCAGTAGGTTTTAACTTTTGGCCACCTCCCTGTGGCACCGTGGTCACTGTAACTGTGGAATGTTGTTGAACAGCCCGGATATTTCCAGCCTTTTCTGTCTTCTTTTTAGGTTGGGGATCCACAACCATGGAAGATTTTCTCTTTGAAAGGATGCCCCACTTTTAGAGAAGACTTATGTTCTCCCTGGTGGTGCTCTTAATCACTTTCCTAGCTACCTTGTCTGGGAAGATGTCTTTACCCCAGATGTTGGAAGATATTAGCTTCCATGTTTCGTGTTTCACTGCTGCAGCAGCAAACACAAACTCTCTACATGCTCTCCTAGCCTTCATAAAGGAGTAAAGGTCCTTCACTAAGGTAGCCATATGCATTTTGGCTAGGACCATGAGCATGTCTGGGGTATTTTGATAGGTTGAAAACAACTCTATGTAGTTTTGTAGAGAAAGGGAGGCTGCAAGTCTCTCCTTTGTCTCTTGTTCATTATACAAGAGAAACTCAGATAGTTTAGGGAGACGTTCGTTAAATTGTTGAATGGCGACATCCACATCTAATCTTCCTACTGAGAAAGTTAAATGGACTTCCTTCCAGTCCTTTTCCTGCCTGGGAAAGGCTGGTGACAGAGGCTTACACTCCTCGAGTGCAGGACAGGGTCTACCCACCTCCACTGCCTTGGTAACAGATGTAAATGCCTTCTCCATAAAGGGGAATGAGATTGAAGCAGGAGCAAGAAAGGAAGGATGCCTGTTATTCAGAGAGAATACCTTCAACTCCGAGTAACCCACATTTTTCAGGCTACTTGACAGGATAGCCTGTGCCTTATCATGGACGAGAATCATGACCTTCGATTCCGTTCATTTTCTTGACTTTGGTTCATAACTCAGTCGAAAAAACAATCAGGGAAAGCATCAAAGCTTGGCCAAAATTGGATTTTGTCCAAAGGAATAGCACCCATCTTCTCCGATATGTTGAGTTTATCATTTAAAATCGGCATCAGGTCCACAAACCTCCAGGGATTGGTTTTGGAGCATGTTGGAAGGTCTTGATCCATGGGTTGTTTGAATGACCCTTGGGAAGCGACAAGAGAAGCTTTGCGAAGTTCTATCTTGCCTTTTACTTCTTGCTTTTCGTTTTGTTTACGAAAGCTCCCATTTAGATTATTCACTTGGTTACATAATTGTTCCATTCTATCTAATAGGGGGATAGAAGACAAAGATGTCGACGTCGATGGCTCTAGAGCCGGCATAGACGGAGGCAATTCCAACACGACATTTTCCTCTTCTACCCCGGGGTACTTCCTGCCCTCTTTCCCAAAGGCTATCTGGCTGTCAGGGGATGTAATTGGCACCTGAGGCACCACTATTTCCTTATTTGCCTTTGGAAATAGTAGCCTACGCATCCTATCATTAGGTAGGTAAGGTACCGGAGAGATTTTCTAGAAACCTCTAACCCAGTTGCGTAATTTGTATTGAACTGTGTCCCCAGTCTCTGTAGACTTGGGATTCTCGAAACCTTCGAACATTAAAGTCCGACCTATATTGCAAACCTGCGGGTTCCAACAATGTAGGGATCCGGAAATAATATTGCAGGGACCATGAAACCTGCAAGTATTATGACCGTATAAATATTTACTCTTGGCCTTGCAGAAGGCTGCAGCACAAGTATCTGGTGTTCTTCCTGTAAAGAAAGGAAAACAGAATGAGTATTCAAAGGATTATCTCCCTGATAACCAATATGCAAAGGTCATCTTTTAACAGAATAGCTTAGGATAGTAGGTATAAAGGGATAGTAGGAGACACATACTTGTGTAGCCCTTGCAAGCAAATGCTGTTACCTCCCCTCGGTATTAACTATATGGAGATTCCTCTATCAAGGAACTCCAACTAAAAGGGCTCTTACCCCTAGGGGTAGAGAAGTACTAATTCACAGTCCCTTTTTAATCTCAATACTGTGGGGTCAGGATGACTGATTCTCAATCAGAATATTGAAGAAATACTATTCTTTCAATATTGGAGGAGTACCAGCAAAAGCTCGCACAAGTATACCCAAGCTATGTTAGAAATTACTACTGTATAATGGTACTGTAGTTTTCTATTTGCAGTATATTGCAAATTAGTGGCTACTGTACAATTATAAATTGTAGTTCAGCTAATATGTTGTCTTTGCAGCAAGCATTTGACAGTGTGGTCCAGCTGGCATGACACCAGCTGGACTAGGGAAAATAAAGATATATATTTGTGTATCCCACTCAACCTATTTGCCGTGGCCTTCCTTACAATATCAAATTATAGAGTTTCCTGATCAGGGAGACTCAAGGATAAAAGCTCTACCCTTTAAGGGTCAGGAGTGTAACACCCCGGCCTTGAAGATATTTAATATTGTAGGGTAATCCAAAAACTGATTTCTAATCAGAAAATTGAAGAAATTATATTCATTCAATATGGGATTGGGTTCAGCAAATATCTGTGTAGGGATACCCAAGATATATCGGAAATAACTACTAGTATAATATATATAGTAGTTTTCTATCTGCAGTATATTCTATACTGCAGATATACAGGCTACCTGTATAACATATATTGTAGTTCAGCCGGCATGTTGCAGGCATAGCTAGATCTTGCCGGCATATCCAGCATGCTAGCTAAAGAGAGAGAGATAGAATGGAGTAAAGGCTACTTCTTACTGTGTATGTATACAGTAATTAAGGATGTAAAAGTCTAATTTTACTGCTTTTCTCCAGAAAGAAGGTTCAAATGGAAGGGGAGAATGTACCATTCAGGCTTCCATCCAGCTACAGTACTATCACCAGCAAGGTGCTGCTGATACACTGCCAGCAAGCTAGCCTCCGGCAGTACCAATACAGTCGGCGTGCTGCCGTCTGGGTCCGCACCTATCTGTGCCAGCCTGGCCGGCGGTACTCCGGCAACAAGACCTGTGGCTAGCAGTCCAAGGGAGAACTGAAGAACCTTGGGGACAAAAGGGACTTCCCACTCACTGCCATCATGGCTGCCGGCAGCCGGCAGCCACCAGCAGCCATCTTGGCTGCTGGCAGGCGCCACCGGCAGAGACTATAGTTGCCGACAGATGATGTGGCTACCGGCAGTATGCATTTCCGCCAGCAGCCATCATGGCCGCCGGCAGTTGAAAGACATATGGTCACTGACATTCAACATGGCCGCCGTCAGTTGTTATGGCTGCCTGCAGCTAACATAGCTACCGGCATCCGGATAGAGGTCGTAGAGAAGGAGTCTGGCCGGCTTCGGCAACCGACCAGCAACGGTAAGGTTGCAGGATGCCGGCCCAATGAAAGACAATGGCTCGGCCATCAAAAAGTGGACAGAGGGGAAGGGAACAGGGTCTTGTATAGGGTGTGGAAGGAACTAGCAAAGTTGTCAGTCCTACCACACCTTAAAGAAACTCTGATTCAGTATCGGCAGTATCCTAGGTGACAGGAGAGACTCAGTTCCCCAACCCAGAGATTGCCAATACATTTACGGGGACGGCGGCATTGCCGCCTCCTCTCAACAAGGGAGAAACAGAATTCTAGTGCTGCCGTCATCCTAGGAAAAAAGAAGAATACTATTCTTCAGCCTAGGGGACTGCGAGCACAGGACTAGTCTTCTAGACTGCAAGGAGAAGATGGTATCCTACCACTACTTCAAGTGCGGCTAGGGAGGCTAGCCTCCAATGTCGGCAGCCTAGCCGGCAGGGGAATGATGGTATCCTACAACCTATTCACCCTGCCGGCAGGTCACCGACACAAGACTAAATACTCTGAGATTCTGACTGAATCCCAAAACCTGCTGGTATACCACAACCTGCGGTTAAGGGAAGAGACAGAAAAACCCTAGGGTAGTCATGTCTGAATAAAATTCAGGGCACGACCACTAGAGTTGTAGCCTGAAGCTACACTCAGAGGGAAGGAGAGATTACCCTTAAATCTCCATGGAGACATGTAATATTTCATAAAATTCTAGGAGGTATCAGTCTCCAATTGAATTGAAAAACAATACACGAGGGTAACCGGGGAAATGTCTGAACATATAATAAAACACCTAGGTTAGGTTACCTAGGCGAGTCGAGATCTCGGTTACCTAACTCACCAAAACTCTAACTATATGATCGACATGGAAAAGGAAATTATGCACATAATCAATATCTTTACAAGTATAATTTGCCTAAATAGCTATATAATTAAAATAATTAATTAATGCTATTAAAAACCAGAAAGTCGTTTTGCTAACTAAATAACACATGCCTAACGAACGACAGTGCCCATGGCGCCTCCAGTAGCAGTCCTAGCTCCTAGGCACAATAAATTACTCTAATTTCACTGTGAAACAGGAGCTAAAATATACTCATTGTAAAGACTCGATACTCAACTTTCCAGAGGCGGAAGAAGATAGAGAAAGCATAATTATAATTCTTGCAAAACGATCGAAAAGGTAAGATCAACAGGGAATACCACCCAGCGAAATCGCTACAAAAAAAAAAGGAATGTTCGCCATCTTGGAAATGGTACTGTTGTCATACTCAATAGTAGTACGAGAACGGGGGGTAACCCTGATACGGCTTCCCTTCTATTCTGCCCCACCCCCTCGAAGCGTAAACGCTATTATTGGTGAAGATTGCTATGTGGCGTGTCTAAAGGTAAAATTCTCTGGGAATATCACTTTAGTACATACAGTATATCCCTTAGGAAGCTACTTTAAGGAACTTCCATCAGGACAACATGGCTTGAGCCCAAAAATACTGTTTAGCATCATCATGCTGTTTCCGATAGAAATAAATATGTATTTTTCTTCCATTATATCGTTATATTACAAATGATAGTTTAACTGCTAAAAACTTTTGTCAGGTTTTTGATATTCATATATTGCAGCATTTCGTAATACGCAAGAATAATTTGCTGTAAAATACTTCTCAAGTCATTCAGATTCTAGGGGATTTGCCATTGCATTCCTTACATGTTAAGCCAATTGTCCTTCCAAGGCTTTAAAGGTTTCACGGTCGTTCATGAATGGCAGAGGCAAGGGATAGTGACATTGCCCAATCAAGCAAGACAATCCCCTAGAGACAGCTCATATTACATATGATAAGCGCCCAAGCCCCCTCTCCATCTAACTTAGGACCAGGGAGGGCCAGGCAATGAAATACTGCCGATGACTCAGCAGGAAGACCTATAGGCTGTAGCGACCAAACGAACTAACAAGTTTAGCGAGAATCGAAACACAGTTTGTGTTCGTGACCAAAAATGGTTAGCACTGATATTCGAACTAAAATTTTAAACATATACAGTAAATATTTGCTAATTCAATTCTTATCGAATGAAATTGATATAATTATCAAGCTCATTCGATAAGAATTGAATTGAATTGAGGCCGTATGGCAAAATGGGAGATACTTATCACAGTGTATAGATAACGGGATTACTCAGCTGGATTTAAATGCTGATCTAATAAATGGGTGATTTTGAAAAAAATAAAGATAGCTGTTATTTGTCGTTTTCTTTTCTGTGTTTGGAGGATTTGCTTCTAAAGGATCTGTATACAGTACCAATGCTTGCCTGGTACAAACATAAATAGTTATACCATTTTATTCTGTAGTCCTTCACACACAGAGGAAGAACCCCAGAAAACAAAATCTAAAGAAGGATAATTTTTAGGACTTCAAGGACATCGCTCCTCAGCTGTATGATCCAGTGATAAATAAGGATAATCAAATATTTATTTCCAAAATATTTTATTATCATGCCTTACCCTTATCCCACTTACTCCATCAGATGTAGAAATTATGGTTTAACTACTACCTTCTTAGGCTGAGGAGCTGGCATGGCCATTGCTCAAACGAACACTTCGAACTAACGCTTCAAGAATAGCAATGAATTTTTCACTCATTAAGCGCCCATCTAAGCTAACTTGGCCACTTCATTACCTAAAAGGACACTGTAAGTAGAAACTTTATCTCTTACTCTAATATGTATAGAAGTTGATGCATGAAATTGATAAGAACTCACCTTCATCTGCAAGTGTAATTTTCTCATGGTAACGCTACTAGCTATTACAGTATATAATCTCTGATAGCTTACAGTCAGGGTATTAACGCAAGGAATCATTTGGTTTTTATGTCTTCTGCGCATGTATTTTTTTTTCTGGAAAATTAGAGAATACTTTCAGGGAAAATTTGTATATATTACTTTCATGAAAATATCTAGGAAAATGGCGTCATTCTAAGAATAAACATCTTTATATATATGTATATATACAGTATATATATATATATATATATATATATATATATATATATATATATATATATATATATATATATATATATATATATATATAAATATATATATATATATATATATATATATATAATTTGTCAATAAAACAGATTTTTGAAAGGGTTTTACCAGAGTATAAGAGTGGTCTCAATTACCACAATACAGCTTATTTTCAATTCAATGAAACTAAACTCTGTATTCAATGAGCTATGCGTAATCAGTACCAACTGTATCCACCATTAATTATCTATTAAGCAAATTAAATACTTAAATTTCATTTCTAATCAGCCTTCCAACTAGAGCAGCTACTTTATTTTACTTCTGCTATCTCTTACAGATAAACTAATAATGACTTAGGATAGCAATATTTGCTAGACCATTAACAGTAATTACATAGGATTTAGGCAATGATACAATATCATACAGGTTATATAAAGAATCTTTATTTGACCTCAAACAGAAATGACTTCTCAATTCCTTCAGTTTCTGACTGACAAGGGACAAGGGGAGGTGAAGGGGACATTCTCCCGACCGACCTTTCCCTAGAAAGTGGCAACTGGACACCTCCTACGAAAACATAGTTTTTGAAAGTATTGGAAAATAATATATATATATATATATATATATATATATATATATATATATATATATATATATATATATATATGTATATGTATATATATATATATATATATATATATATATATATATATATATATATATATATATATATATATATATATATATATATATCTATGTCTATATATCTGTACATCTATATCTATATATCTATACATCTATATATATATATATATATATATATATATATATATATATATATATATATATATATATATATATATATATATATGCATCTATATATCTATATATCTATATATATGCATATATATATATATATATATATATATATCTATCTATATATATATATATATATATATATATATATATATATATATATATATATATATATAAAATGTCTCAGGCGTTTGTTCTGAAGTGGACTACTAATGGCTGATGATGATGATTTTCCAATGGTATATGCAGCAATTGGGAAAAAAAGTAATTTTATGCTTTAATAGTTTTATCTAATATGTCTCCTTATAATTTGTACTGCAGAGCCTATTTTACCTGGCTTTTTTGGTGGGGGGGGGGGGATATCACCGTCATCTCCTCCTACGCCTTTTGAGGCAAACAGCCTTAGTTACATTTCACCAGTCGTCTCTATCTTGAGCTTTTAAACCAATAGTTCTCCATTCATCACCTAATACCTCACGCTTCATAGTCCTTAGCCATGTAGGCCTGGGCTGCCAATTCTTCAAATGCATTCTTCTATTACCGTGCCTTTTTTCCCATTCGCATGGGGTAACACTGTTGCATTGTGGAGCCCAAATGAAAGTTTGGTGAACTACTCTCTCTTGGGTAGTGCGAAAAGGATGCCGAACCATCTCAAAGTACCCCTCACTGTGATTTCATCCGCATATGACACTTGAGTAATATCTATTATAGTTTTCAATCCTGGTCTGTCATCTGACTCCCAATATTCTTCTGAAGGCTTTCTCCTCAAATCTACAAAATATGTTGGATACTGTTTCATTGTCATACCACGATTCATGTCCGTACAGTAACATTGTCTAATTTGTTTTGTCAAACTTCCATTAAACTCCAATTCTAAAGACATACTAAACTCAATATCTCTATACACGTTCCTCCAGAGAGCATTAAAATGCTTAAAATTTTTCAGATAATTTTAATAAACTTTATACTAAGGAATCTATGAAATAAATACGAAGATTAAATTGAAATATCCACAACATTTTTCGATGAAATAAGATTAATTGGAACATTATAGTTAATTGCCAAGAAATGTTCTTCTTTCGAAATGGCAATTACGGGAATGAAAAATCCATAAAAAATGACTGAAATGAGGTAATTTTGGCACAAAAGAGATTCGATTTTGTGTTCTTATTTCCCAGTCTCCTTCTCTGCTCGCGAAACAACTGATAGTGATAAGCCAGGGAAATGAAAGTATACAATCATGAGAAATACTTTAAAATCATCGTTAAATTTTTAATCGCGCTAGATTTCTCTCTCCCTCTCTCTCTCCTCTCTCTCTCTCTCTCTCTCTCTCTCTCTCTCTCTCTCTCTCTCTCTCTCTCTCTAAAGGGGCGGAAAGAGGATGAATAGTTAACTGATCTATTTTATCCTATGCCATTTCAATTACTCCCAAAAGCAATAATTAATAATAACAAGGCACTTTAATTACACAATATGATATCCGTTTTTCTACCACTGATGATAAAGATATAAATACCATTACTAATGGACAAGCTCATAAATTGTCTCGCACAGATTAATTTATAGTTGATTGAACAGTTTAAGCAACAAATGCGGAAATGATTGACAATTTTCAAACCCTTTTGAGACACCTTTCTTTCCTATTTCCTGGGTGGGGATACCTTAACATGGTGAAAGGATTTGCGTCTCTCCATGACCAGCAAAATTGTACCAGCCAGGGTCGCCCATATATATATATATATATATATATATATATATATATATATATATATATATATATATATATATATATATATATATATATATATATATATATATATATATATATATAAATAAATATTAATTATATATATATATATATATATATATATATCTATATATATATTAATTATATATATATATATATATATGTATATATATATATATATATATATATATATATATATATATATATATATATATATATATATATATATTTCCTGTCATGATCAAAGTAATATTCCTTTTCTGATAGAAGATTTACCTCAAGACGTATACTTGGAAACCACATATTACCAAACCAGCAGGTTGTAGTTAGAAAAGGGGGAGCGGGTGGAAAGAGTTGAAAATATGTATGTGTGCATATG
>NC_090753.1:13181797-13189297 GCF_036898095.1 Palaemon carinicauda
ACACCTATATATATATATATATATATATATATATATATATATATATATATATATATATATATATATATATATATATATATATTTATATATATATATATATATATATATATATATATATATATATACATATATATATATATATATATATATATATATATATATATATATATATATATATATATACTGCATATATATATATTTATATATAAACATATATATATATATATATATATATATATATATATATATATATATACTGTATATATATATATATATATATATATATATATATATATATATATATATATATATATATACATATATACAAATATATTTATATGTATATATATATATGTATATATATATATATATATATATATATATATATATATATATATATATATATATATATATATATATATATATATATATATATATATAGGTGTTTCTGAATATATATAATGTAACAACAAACGCCTAAAGGCTATCGTAAATCCCGAATAAAATAATAGCTTTAATGGTTCCGTGAACGTTCGACAAAAAGTCAGTAATGCCAGGTACCTGATTAGAATAAAAGTTCAAATTACAAAACGTGAAATCTTTGTTATATTTGATGTTGAAATGTCGAGAACGTCTCGGATTTAAGTTAATGTAAAGAATGGCTTCCCTGCTGGTTGGAGGTTCTAGAATTATGAGTACGAACTGGATATATACTATAGTCTTAAGTAGACTATAGTATACTCGGGCACAATATTTTATCTTATTTTTCGTCTCGTGTTTTTATAGTTTGTATATTTCGCATATAGAATATTTATTTTAATGCTGTTACTGTTCTTAAATTATCTTATTTTAATTGCTCATTACTTCTCTGTTTTCTTATTTATTTTCCAAATCTCTTCCCTCACTGGGATATTTTTCCCTGTTAGAGCCCTTGGGAATATGTCATCTTCCTTTTTCCCACTAGTGATGTAGCTTAGAAACTACTACTACTAATAATAATAATAATAATAATAATAATAATAATAATAATAATAATAATAATAATAATAATAATAATAATAATGCATGAACGTATTAAACACAAAAAAGTTTGGGAAAAGTATGAATAAAGATATAATTCTATGGCTAAAAAGATTTCGTTAGAAAGTCATTATAGAGACGGAAAAGGTCATCTCCCTTCGAGGATAGTAAAATTTACCCTTGGAGTGCTCAGAGTTATTGTTGTGTATTGTTTCTGTTCTTCGCGATAGCTCAAATTGTCCTTTATTTCATTTCCTGGATTTCTAAGTATTCAAACTGTACTGTTGTTCTAGAAAAAGTAACTTCTTTCAAATGAAATAAATAGCCTAATCAGAGGATATTAATTGACACTGATATAAGTGATCAGATTTCACAGATGAGGTACCAAAGTATTAGAAGCCTTTTTCGAACATTTTTTAAGTTCGTTATTATTTACCTAGGCATAATACTATAACGAACAACTTTTTCAGTCATGAAAAGATGCAATGTTTGGGCTTCGAATTAAATATACTTTCTTAGGAATAAAATCATGAACAATATATTTGTCTGATATAATATTTTAAGCATTTAGTGTTTAAAATAAAGAGTAAATGTCTTTACCCTGAAAAAGATAAGATACAATAAAATTTCTTTCAAGTTATTTCACATAAGACTTCGACTAAAGTTTCATACCTTGCAATTAGGAATATCAATTTGCAGAGAATAGTTTTCATTTCCCTAAGAGGAATTCCATCTCGGCTTATCTCGAGTTGCATAGAAATTTTAAATATATTAAGGTTGTTTGTGTATCCCAGAATTTGTTTAAATATTCAGAGCATTTTCTTTCTGATACTGGAGTGTTTGAAAATTCAAGATTACAGATCAAATCGTATTGTTTCTAGGACAATTGCCAGACGGACTGTTGCCAAGCTATCAATATCCATGAAGAAAATTGCCATTACCAACGCCATGCAGACAACTTCCAGGCGGACAAATTTCATGTTTATTCCATTTTTATCTTATAAAAGATTATCTCTTATAAAAGCTGCCTTAAAATTACTTGTTTTGATATATGTAGTTTAAATATCTGGTCCTAATGAAAATACTTGTTTTGATTAAGTGTTATTATACAAAATTGCTCGTTTATTTTATATTCTGTTAGGTGTTTTAGGCAAAATGCTTATTCGTGAGTCTAGGCAATATCTTTTTATTCCTTGACGGCTTTCATGAATTGTATTTTACACTCTCAAACTCTGGTAGTTAACGATTTTGCCTATTTTCTACAGCCCTTTGCAATGGCTTCTACCATTCAAAGAGAACGTGCAAAGATATACCAGTTGATAGTCTGCAGTACAGCACCATAATGCAGCTGTTTCTAGTCAATAGCAGAAGAAAGGCCTCAGACAGGTTCTTATTCATGTCTGGGGTTTGGCCAGTTATCATCACCGGGCTGGTCACTGCCAATTGGTAATGGCGGGAGACTTTTGTCCGATCATTCACTGCAAAACAATATAGTGTGAATTTTTCTGTCTTTGCTGATCATGATGATACGCAAACCCTCTCATCACGTTAAGGATAAAATCGTGACACATCTACAATGTCCTTGCAGTGTGCAAAAAGGAAACAAAACGTATGTAAAGAACGAATATCAACAAAGTCTAAATCTCAAAACTAGGTGTTGATAAAAGCTATCAAGGAACGTAATCATGAAGACCCTAACAGTATAGTACATGACAAGAGTGCAGTTGTAAAGCTGAAAGATGTTGCCTATAAGGCTTCATCTACAAGATCGTTAGTTGCAAGCTGTTTCTCGCCGTTGGACATTTAACTTTCTACGTTCCATTGCTTATGACTTACATATTTTCTTAAGTTATATATGATTGAAACATGTCTTGCGACCAATATATTTATGGAATTAAAGATAATATCATGGAAATATATAACTTTTCTGAATCAATTGTGACATTTTTGCTTTACTTTTTTCATAATATGTATTATATTTTTTAACAAATAAATAAATTATATAACTAAATAATAATAAAAAAATAAGTAAACCGTGATTCTGAAAAAAAACTATAAAAAGAATAATTCCGCATACCTTAGGTAAGACTTAACTATTCCCTCATTTTATCTATAATATTGTCGAACCAATAGCAATTGTCCAAGTGATAAATATCCACCTGGCAATTGCCTTTCCCGGCAGTTTTTCGCATGGAAGCTGTCTAGTAGGAAACTGTCTTCATGGGAGATATTCGCAAACGATATCTTTAATGGATGCTCGCTGTCAGCAGAAGAAAGCAAACGTTTTAGTAAATATTTTCATAATCCCTTGTATAATAAGTAGTAAGTGTCTGAATATATATATATATATATATATATATATATATATATATATATATATATATATATATATATATATGTTTGTTTGTTTGTATTATGTATATATATATATATACATATATATATATATATATATATATATATATATATATATATATATATATATATATATGTATATATATATATATATATATATATATCAAATATATATATATATATATATATATATATATATTTATACACACACACACACATATATATATATATATATATATATATATATATATATATATATATATATATATATATATATATATATATATATGTGTGTGTGTGTGTGTGTGTGTGTGTGAATAAATAATGAACCTACCCAAAAATTTTACGAAATATTAATCTCGAAACTTGCAACCCCTTAAGATATTGTGAGAGATAGAAATATACCTACGGGTAGGATAACAGAACTCTGCTGAAGGTTTGCAGAATCCGAAAGCTCTTGAAATTACATGTGTGTTTGTCTATTTTGTGAAGGTAATGTTTGCAACGACTAACCCAGGGGCCACCAACCTGCGGATAAGGAGGCGCATGCGTCTCTTTCGAGAATCTTATACAGATTTGAACGCTAAACTAACCTTTTTATCTATATAAAAAAAAGAATTATTTACCACACTGAAAACCAAATTTTATTGAATTTCAAAAGCCTTTTATAGGCATCAATTTCAGTGATCTTTCTAATTACTTGTAAATAGTTTTGCAATTAGAACTATCAAATATTTCAACATTTAAATAATCTTGACCTTAAATTACAAGAAAAGGGAAACACCACTTAAGCATTTCAGATGAAGTGCTGTGATTTGTAAGAAAGCTTTCAGTATTTGTTATATGTCTTGAGACATGAGAGTTTGCTCACTTTTCAATAATGAAAAATACAAAGAATCCGCAGATTGTGAGTTTGATGTTGATACATTAAAAACAGTTATCTTGAAAATAAAACTAGGGTTTAAAGGATGTTCCAAAGAGTTCAGAAAGGAGAAAGCTACCCCGTCCTTTCAGATCAAACCATTTGGGGTAGATATCTCTGTATTAAGTTTGTCAGCCTTCACTAATGTGAACCGAACAGTGTTTGAGCTTGAAATAGTTGTTTTGCATGAATAGTTATGGACATCAAAATGTAAAGGTTTTCTCTCTGATATAGAGTCTTTGGAAACACAAGTCACATTAGCTAGTCAACACAAATAGGGATAACTGATATATGACAAATGTATAAAGAAAAAAAATAAAAGAGGGTTTTTGGGGTTTGGAGTACATTACAATACAATTACAAAAACACAGTTCTCATTAGGGGTTCTCTCCATTTTCGGATCCACTTATTTATGTGATCAAAAAGTTTCTAACATGAATCTAATTATAAAATGATTGAAATGTAGATTGCGCAATGAAAGATTGCGATCTAGCTTAAAGCTGAAAAATAATTCTTTCTTTCCAAATATTACCCCGCTATCTAAGGAATCACAGGAACAAATATCCTATCAATTAATTTTACGTGTGTAAATTGTGGATGGAATTACATTTTAATTTCCAATAATGAATTTCATCTAAGTAATCAGAAAATCATATAATTCCTAGGATTGTAATGTTGCTTGGCCTTATGATACTGTCTGAAATAAGTACCAATGCTACTATTCATGGTACATTCTTTGCAGTCTCTTATCTATGAAAATAATAAAAAACATAGCTAATCCTTTTGCTATGTGAATATAATTATATTATTATCTTTAATAATTCACGATTATATACTTCCCCCTACAGTTTTAAGATATGATATTATAACTTCCAGGAATACAATATAGTCATGTTTCTTTCGCATATTGTGATCATCATATAATTTTCCCTACGACTGGTACAAAATGTAAAAAAAAAGATTTGTTACATATGTTACGAATGATGCCAGTTAAATGAAAGATAAAGCTATTAAGAATATATTATCTATTTGTTATGTGAACATGAAAATAATATATAATATCACGATAAGTATCTTATTAAGTGGGCCTATTGAACAAAATTATGTTATTTTTGAAGTACACCAAATTTTGATTTAAGATCTTAGGTGACAATCTTACACTACTACACTACTACATTTTATGATTCTCTGGATAAATGGTTCTTTTAACCTCAAAAGATGGTAACTCCGGGACTAACCTTCGGAATTACGATGTCAATCTCTCTCTCTCTCTCTCTCTCTCTCTCTCTCTCTCTCTCCTCTCTCTCTCTCTCTCTCTCTCTCTCTCTCTCTCTCTCATTGGTTGATGAACATAACTCCTTGAGTTTAGACTTATAGACTGTCCACCATAAGATACTGAGAGGGGACTATGAGAGTCTTTCAGTCCTTTAAGTGCAACTGATGGAAAAACTCAGAGTCGCACTTTGGATTAGAGTTAAAAGAAGTTTGAAGTCAAGCATGAATAAAGAAAAAAAATGGATTTATGATGTCATGGCACCAATCATCAGATAAATTATCTTCTCTTTCTCTCTTTAATGTGGTTCTTGTACAGTGAATAAGTAATAAGTATCAATGTTTATTAAAGAAGTGCAATTGAGAAAACTAGCTGATTTTCGAGTAGGAAATCTTGACGTTGAAAACAATTAAGTACCCAAATCTCTTACCCTATCATTACGAATTCCTGTAGGTATTTTTGAATAATCTAGAATGATATATATTACTATTATCATTATTACTAGCCAAGCTACAACCCTAGTTGGGAAAGCAAGATTCTATAAGCCCAAGGGCTCCAACAGGGAAAAATAGCCCAGTGAGAAAAGGAAATAAGGAAATAAATAAATGATGTGAATAATTTAAAAATGTATCATTCTAAAAACAGTAACAGCTTCAAAACAGATATGTCCTATATAAACTATTAACAACGTCAAAACAGATATATCACATATAAACTATAAAAAGCCTCATGTCAGCCTGGTCAACATAAAAACATTTGCTCCAACTTTGAACTTTTGAAGTTCTACTGATTCAACTACCCGATTAGGAAGATCATTCCACAACTTGGTAATGGCTGGAATAAAACTTCTAGAATACTGTGTTGTAATAAGCCTCATAATGGATAAGGCCTGACTATTAGAATTAATGGCCTGCCTAGTATTACGAACAGGATAGAATTGTCCAGGGAGATCTGAATGTAAAGGATGGTCAGAGTTATGAAATATCTTATGCAACATGCATAATGAACTAATTGAACGACGGTGCTAAAGAATAATATCTAGATCAGGAGTAAGAAATTTAATAGACCGTAAGTTTCCGTCCAACAAATTAAGATGAGAATCAGCAGCTGAACACCAGACAGGAGAACAATACCCAAAACAAGGTAGAATGAAAGAATTAAAACACATCTTCAGAATTGATTGATCAGCGAAAATCTTGTAAGACTTTCTCAATAAGCCAATTTTTTGTGCAATCGAAGAGGACACAGACCTCATATGTTTCTCAAAAGTAAATTTTCTGTCGAGAATCACACCTAAAATTTTGAAAAAGTCATACAAATCTAAAGAAACATTATCAATACTGAGATCCAGATGTTGAGGACCCACCGTCCTTGACCTACTTACAATCATACTTTGAGTTTTGTTAGGATTCAGCTTCATACCCCATAATTTGCACCATGGACTAATTTTAGCTAAATCTCTATTAAGGGATTCACCAACCCCAAATCTACATTCAGGGGATGGAATCTTTGACAAGTATCTTTCAACTAAAATATACAATAACTGTAATGAATTTCATAATCAAAGAGTTCATCATTCACCCTACGACACCTCTGTCATTAATCTACATCTTAATTGGCCATTATATCAGCGATGGGTCATCTTTCAGCAAATACTTTTGATGGAAAAATTTAACGATTCTGATAATTTGAATTTAATGATAACTTGAAGACTGTTGTAATTACTAGGGGCGAAGGAACAGATTTGAGAATGTGAGATAGGACTGAGTTAGTGAAGAGATCCCACTTCCCACATAGCTTGTTGAGGTGGTGATAGTTTTATATGTATACTTTTATACTTTTCTTCCTGGCCCTGCTTTTGGGATAGCAATCACCCACACCCGACTTGTTACGCCACTGATAATGGCCATTGTAGCTCTTATTTAAATAC
>NC_090753.1:13192986-13202986 GCF_036898095.1 Palaemon carinicauda
CTGCTGAGTAATTAGTAGCCATAGCCTGACCTTCTCTTGTCCTAGCTTGGGTGGAGCAGGGCCTTGGTCAGTCGATATGGCATTGTCCCATCACTTTTATGTATGAGAAGTTCACACATACACAAAATATATACAGTATATGCACTACCGCAATCAAGCACACACACACAAACCTATATATATATATATATATATATACATATATATATATATATATATATATATATATATATATATATATATATATATATATATTATATATATATATATATATATATATATATATATATATATATATATAATATATATATATATATATATATATATATATATATATATATATATATATATATAGGTGTTTATAAATATATATAATGTAACCACAAACGCCTGAAGCTATCTTAAATCCCGAATAAAATAATATTTTTAATAGCTCCGTGAACGTTAGACAGAAAGTCAGAAATGCCAGTTACCTGATTAGGAAAAAAGTTCAAATTACAGAACGTGAAATCTGTTATCTTTGATGTTGAAATGTCGAGAACGTCTCGGATTTAAGTTAATGTAAAGAACGGCTTCCCTGCTGGCTGGAGGTTCTAGAGTTCAGAGTACAAAGTGGAAATATACTATAGTCTTAAGTAGAGCACATAGCCTCAAACCATGTTCTTCCACTGTCTGCGGATAAAGTTCTCTTGCTTCAGGGTACACTCGGGCACATTATTTTA
Organism: Palaemon carinicauda; assembly: GCF_036898095.1. Lineage (NCBI taxonomy): Eukaryota > Metazoa > Arthropoda > Malacostraca > Decapoda > Palaemonidae > Palaemon > Palaemon carinicauda. The sequence goes on from NC_090753.1 coordinate 13,193,709, forward strand.
TCTTATTTTTCGTCTCGTGTTTTTATAGTTTGTATATTTCGCATATACAATATTTGTTTTAATGCTGTTACCGTTCTTAAAATATCTTATCCTAATTGCTCATTACTTCTCTTTTTTCTTATTTATTTTCCAATTTCCTTCCCTCAGTGGGATATTTTTCCCTGTTAGAGCCCTTGGGAATATGTCATCCCGCTTTTCCCACTAGGGATGTAGCTTAGATAATAATAATAATAATAATAATAATAATAATAATAATAATAATAATAATAATAATAATAATGCATGAACGTATTAAACACAAAACAGTTTGGGAAAAGTATGGATAAAAATATAAGTCTATGGCTAAAAAGATTTCGTTAGAAAGTCATTATAGAGACGGAAATAGTCATCTCACTTCGAGGAGAGTCAAATTTACCCCTGGAATGCTCAGAGTTATTGTTGTGTATAGTTTCTATTCTTCGCGATAGCTTTAATTTTCTTTTATTTCATTTCCTTGATTTCTAAGTATTCAAAATATACTGTTATTCTAGAAAAGTTACTTCTTTCAAATGAAATAAATAGCTCAATCAGAGGATAATAATTGACATTGGTATAAGTGATCGGATTTCGCTGATGAGGTACGAAAGTATTACAAGCCTTTATCGAAAAATTTTTAAGTTCGTTATTATTTGTCTATTCATGATACTGACACGAAAAACTTTTTCAGTCATGGAAAGATGCATACATTCTTAGGAATAAAATTATGAATAATATATTTGTCTGAAATAATACTTTAAGCATTTAGTGTTTAAAATAAGAGTAAATGTCTTTAACCTGAAAGAGATATAATATTTCTTTCAAGTTATTTCACATAAAGCTTCGACAAAAGGTTCATACCTTGCAATTAGGAATATCAATTTGCAGAGAATAGTTTTCATTTGCCTAAGAGGAATTCCATCTCGGTTTTTCTCGAGCTGCATAAAAATTTCAAATATATTAAGGGCGTTTGTGTATTCCAGAACTCATTTAAATGTTCTGAGCATTTTCTTTCTGAGACTGGAGTGTTTGAAAATTCAAGATTAAAGATTAAATCGTATGTTTTTTTTTTTTTTTTTTTTTGATGGGGGGGGGGAGGGGGTGTTCTAGGACAATTGCCCGAAGAACTATTGCCAAGCTATCAATATTCATGAAGAGAATTGCCATTACCAACGCCATGCAGACAACTTCCAGGCGGACAAACTCCATGCTTATTCCATTTATTTCTTATAAAAGATTACATCTTATAATAGCTGCCTTAAAACTACTTGTTTTGATATATGTAGTTTAAATAACTGGTCCTAATGAGAATCCTTGTTTAGATATCTTTTTAGTTGGGTCAGATTAAGGGTCATTATACAAAATTGCTCGTTTATTTATTATTCCTTTAAGTGTTTTGGGGAAAATGTTTGTTCGTGAGTCTGGGCAATATTGTTTTCCTTGACGGCTTTCATGGATTGTATTTTACACTCTCAAACTCCGGTAGTTAACGTTTTTTGCCTATATTCTACAACCCTTCACAATGGCTTCTACCATTAAAAGTGAACGCGTAAAGATATACCAGTTGATAGTCTGCAGTGGAGCACCATAATGAAGCTGTTTCTAGTCATGCAGTCGTTTCTAGTCAATAGCAGAAGAAAGGCCTCAGACTGGTTCTTATTCATATCTGGGGTTTGGCCAGTTATCATCACCTGGCTGGCCACTGCCAATTGGTAATGGCGAGAGACTTTTGTATGATCGTTCACTCCAAAAAAAAACATAGCAGGGCTATTTCTGTCTTTGCTGATAATGATGATACACAAACCCTCTCATCCGTTAAGGATAAAATCGTGACACATCTACAATGTGCATGGGGTGTGCAAAAAGGATAAAAAACGCACGTAAAGAACAAATATCAACAAAGTCTAAATCTCAAAATTATGAGCTGATAGAAGCTATCGAGGAACGTAATCATGAAGCCCCTAACAGTATAGTACATGACAAGAGTGCAGTTGTAAAGCTGAAAGATGTTGCCTATAAGGCTTCATCTACAAGATCGTTAGTTGCAAGCTGTTTCTCGCCGTTGGACAGTTAATTTTCTACGTTCCATTGCTTATGACTTACATATTTTCTTAAGTTATATATGATTGAAACATGTCTTACGACCAATATATTTATGGAATTAAAGATAATATCATGGAAATATATAACTTTTCTGAATCAATTGTGACATTTTTGCTTTACTTTTTTCATAATATGTATTATATTTTTTAACAAATAAATAAATTATATAACTAAATAATAATAAAAATATAAGTAAACCGTGATTCTGAAACAAAAACTATAAAAAAAATAATTCCGCATACCTTAGGTAAGACTTAACTATTCCCTCATTTTATCTATAATATTGTCGAACCAATGGCAATTGTCCAAGTGATAAATATCCACCTGGCAATTGCCTTTCCCGGCAGTTTTTCGCATGGAAGTTGTCTAGTAGGAAACTGTCTTCATGGGAGATATTCGCAAACGATATCTTTAATGGATGCTTGCTGTCAGCAGAAGAAAGCAAACGTTTTAGTAAATATTTTCATAATCCCTTGTATAATAAGTAGTAAGTATCTGAATATATATATATATATATATATATATATATATATATATATATATATATATATATAGATATATATATATATATATATAGATATATATATATATATATATATATATATATATATATATATATATATGTGTGTGTGTGTGTGTTTGTTTGTATATATATATATATATATATGTATATATATATATATATATATATATATATATATATATATATATATATATATATATATATATATATATATATATATATATGAATAAATAATGAACCTACCCAAAAATTTTACGAAATATTAATCTCGAAACTCGCAACCCCTTAAGATATTGTGAGAGATAGAAATATACCTACGGGTAGGATAACAGAACTCTGCTGAAGGTTTGCAGAATCCGAAAGCTCTTGAAATTACATGTGTGTTTGTCCATTTCGTGAAGGTAATGTTTGCTACGTCTAACCCAGGGGCCACCAACCTGCGGATAAGGAGGCGCATTCGTCTCTTTCGAGAATCTTATACAGATTTGAACGCTAAACCAACCTTTTTATCTATATAAAAAAAGAATTATTTACCACACTGAAAACCATATTTTATTGAATTTCAAAAGCCTTTTATAGGCATCAATTTCAGTGATCTTGTAATTACTTGTAAATAGTTTTGCAATTAGAACTATCAAATATTTCAACATTTAAATAATCTTGACCTTAAATTATAAGGAAAGGGAAACACCACTTAAGCATTTCAGATGAAGTGCTGTGATTTGTAAGAAAACTTTCAGTATTTGTTATATGTCTTGAGACATGAGAGTTTGCTCACTTTTCAATAATGAAAAATACAAAGAATCCGCAGATTGTGAGTTTGATGTTGATACAATAAAAATAGTTATCTTGAAAATAAAACTAGGGTTTAAAGGATGCTCCAAAGAGTTCAGAAAGGAGAAAGCTACCCCGTCCTTTCAGATCAAACCATTTGGGGTAGATATCTCTGTATTAAGTTTGTCAGCCTTCACTAATGTGAACCGAACACTGTTTGAGCTTGAAATAGTTGTTTTGCATGAATAGTTATGGGCATCAAAATGAAAAAGGTTTACTCTCTGATATAGAGTCTTTGGAAACACAAGTCACATTAGCTAGTCAACACAAATAGGGATAACTGATATATGACAAATGTATAAAGAAAAAAAATATAAGAGGGTCTTTGGGGTTTGGAGTACATTACAATACAATTACAAAAACAGTTCTCATTAGGGGTTCTCTCCATTTTCGGATCCACTTATTTATGTGATCAAAAATTTTCTAACATGAATCTAATTACAAAATTATTGAAATGTTGATTGCGCAATGAAAGATTGCGATCTAGCTTAAAGCTGAAAAATACTTCTTTCTTTCCAAATATTACCCAGCTATCTAAGGAATCACAGGAACAAATATCCTATCAATTAATTTTACGTGTGTAAATTTTGGATGGAATTACATTTTAATTTCCAATAATGAATTTCATCTAAGTTATCAGAAAATCATATAATTCCTAGGATTGTAATGTTGCTTGGCCTTTATGATACTGTCTGAAATAGTACCAATGCTACTATTCATGGTACATTCTTTGCAGTCTCTTAGCTATGAAAATAATAAAAAACATAGCTAATCCTTTTGCTATGTGAATATAATTATATTATTATCTTTAATAATTCACGATTATATACTTCCCCCTACAGTTTTAAGATATGATATTATAACTTCCAGGAATACAATATAGTCATGTTTCTTTCGCATATTGTGATCATCATATAATTTTCCCTACGACTGGTACAAAATGTAAGAAAAGATTTGTTACATATGTTACGAATGATGCCAGTTAAATGAAAGATAAGGTTGTTAAGAATATATTATCTATTTGTTATGTGAACATGAAAATAATATATAATATCACGATAAGTATCTTATTAAGTGGGTCTATTGAACAAAATTATGTTATTTTTGAAGTACACCAAATTTTGATATAAGATCTTAGGTGACAATCTTTACAATAGCGGCTCTCACACTACTGCATTTTATGATTCTCTGGATAAATGGTTCTTTTAACCTCAAAAGATGGTAACTCCGGGACTAACCTTCGAAATTACGATGTTAATCTCTCTCTCTCTCTCTCTCTCTCTCTCTCTCTCTCTCTCTCTCTCTCTCTCTCTCTCTCTCTCTCTCATTGGTTGCTGAACATAACTCTATGAGTTTAGACTTATAGACTGTCCACCATAAGATACTGAGGGGGGACTATGAGAGTCCTTCAGTCCTTTAAGTGCAACTGATGGAAAAACTCAGAGTCGCACTTTGGATTAGAGTTAAAAGAAGTTTGAAGTCAAGAATGAAGACAAATAAAATGGATTTATGATGTCATGGCACCAATCATCAGATAATTTATCTTCTCTTTCTCTCTTTAATGTGGTTCTTGTACAGTGAATAAGTAATAAGTATCAATGTTTATTAAAGAAGTGGATTTGAGAAACCTAGCTGATTTTCGAGTAGGAAATCTTGACGTTGAAAACAATTAAGTACCCAAATCTCTTACCCTATCATTACGAATTCCTGTAGGTATTTTTGAATAATCTAGAATGATATATATTATTATTATCATTATTACTAGCCAAGCTACAACCCTAGTTGGGAAAGCAAGATTCTATAAGCCCAAGGGCTCCAACAGGGAAAAATAGCCCAGTGAGGAAAGGAAATAAGGAAATAAATAAATAATGAGAATAATTTAACAATGTATCATTCTAAAAACAGTAACAGCGTCAAAACAGATATGTCCTATATAAACTATTAACAACGTCAAAACAGATATGTCACATATAAACTATAAAAAGCCTCATGTCAGCCTGGTCAACATAAAAACATTTGCTCCAACTTTGAACTTTTGAAGTTCTACTGATTCAACTACCCGATTAGGAAGATCATTCCACAACTTGGTAATAGCTGGAATAAAACTTCTACAATACTGTGTTGTAATAAGCCTCATAATGGATAAGGCCTGACTATTAGAATTAATGGCCTGCCTAGTATTACGAACAGGATAGAATTGTCCAGGGAGATCTGAATGTAAAGGATGGTCAGAGTTATGAAAAATCTTATGCAACATGCATAATGAACTAATTGAACGACGGTGCCAAAGATTAATATCTAGATCAGGAATAAGAAATTTAATAGACCGTAAGTTTCCGTCCAACAAATTAAGATGAGAATCAGCAGCTGAACACCAGACAGGAGAACAATACCCAAAACAAGGTAGAATGAAGGAATTAAAACACATCTTCAGAATTGATTGATCAGCGAAAATCTTGTAAGACTTTCTCAATAAGCCAATTTTTTGTGCAATCGAAGAAGACACAGACCTCATATGTTTCTCAAAAGTAAATTTTCTGTCGAGAATCACACCTAAAATTTTAAAAAAGTCATACAAATTTAAAGAAACATTATCAATACTGAGATCCGGATGTTGAGGACCCACCGTCCTTGACCTACTTACAATCATACTTTGAGTTTTGTTAGGATTCAGCTTCATATCCCATAATTTGCACCATGCACTAATTTTAGCTAAATCTCTATTAAGGGATTCACCAACCCCAGATCTACATTCAGGGGATGGAATCTTTGACAAGTATCTTTCAACTAAAATATACAATAACTGTAATTAATTTCATAATCAAAGAGTTCATCATTCACCCTACGACACCTCTATCATTAATGTACATCTTAATTGGCCATTATATCAGCTATGGGTCATCTTTCACAAAAATACTTTTGATGGAAAAATTTAACGATTCTGATCATTTCAATTTAATGATAACTTGAAGACTGCTGTAATTACTAGGGGCGAAGGAACAGATTCCAGAATGTGAGATAGGACTGAGTTAGTGAAGATATCCCACTTCCCACATAGCTTGTTGAGTTTGTGATAGTTTTATATGTATACTTTTATACTTTTCTTCCTGGCCCTGCTTTTGGGATAGCAATCACCCACACCCGACTTGTTACGCCACTGATAATGGCCATTGTAGCTCTTATTTAAATACATAGCATTCCCTTAGAAAAAGTGTTTTGATTAAAATCAGTTTAGAGGGACATTTTGAAGGCAACCTTTTATATACTAATGTGGTTGAATCTTATGTCAAAATTCATAATACTCCTTTCAGGAAATATAATTTCATTTCAATCATGTCTAACGGAAGGTTGAAATTCATTACATTTATTTAATGGCAGAAATCCCCACTTGAATCTAGTTATGGTAGCCTATTGAAAATGTCCCTGTCTGACAATATGGTGAGCACAAGTTAGAAATCAGCTCCAGCTAGATATTTTATACTTTAATAGTGCTTGCAGTCTTACCATTCTTTTGAGCAAGCACTATAGGTGTACCTGCTGAATATTCAGTAGCTTAATGGCTAGGGAGATTGGACGTTGAGCATTTGTGCATATGATCAATTTACAGGAAATTCTCGTGTCCCTTGCCTCTGCCCTTCATGGGCAGCTTTTGAAAGGAGGGTAAAAAATCACAATATGTGTTTAAGGAAAATATCATCGTTTTAATCAAATCGAACGGGTAACTTTGAGACCCCATAGCAAGCGTCATCACCACCAATACTGTTAAGATCAATCGTTTATTCTACTAGAGTAAGGAAATGGCATTCCCATTAGCATCCACTCCGAAGGTCATTTGGGAAGCCAACGGTAATCATCTTCATTAATAGCACTGATGTTATACTGATGCAATTCCATGTTAGTCTGTCTCTAATATCAAGAAGACAAGGAGGTTTCTTGGAACAATTAATTCCGTCTTAATTCTTGGGCATGTTGAGCAACGCATTCCTGTCAATAATAGTTCAAGAGGGGAAAGGAAGGAGTGGGTTGAAATCTAGTGACAAATGTCGAATGTCGTGGAATCAATAAATGTTTTAGGAATTAATGAATTGCTCTACTATGTCCTTTGATTATTAATATCAAACTATGGATTTTACGAAAAATGACCAAATCTTCAGATCATACTGGCAATTCAGCGTCGGTCATCGTGCAATTAGGGGAAAACCTATTAGCAGAGGAGAAGGTAAAAGGCAATGTAGAGAGAACTACATAAAAAAGAGAATTTAATACACACACATACACACACACACACACACACACACATATATATATATATATATATATATATATATATATATATATATATATATATATATATATATATATTTATTTATACATATATATACATACATATATATATATATATATATATATATATATATATATATATATAATATATATATATATGTTTGTATGTATCTATAAACATATATATATATATATATATATATATATATATATATATATATATATATATATATATATATATATGTATATATACACGTATATGTACATGTTCATATATATATATATATATATATATATATATATATATATATATATATATATATATATATACACGTATATGTACATGTTCATATATATATGTATATATATATATATATATATATATATATATACACACATATATATATATATATATATATAAATATGAAATATGTATATATACATGTATATATATATATATATAGATATATATATATATATATATATATATATATATATATATATATATATATATATATATATATATATATCTATATATGTATATATATATATATATATATATATATATATCTATATCTATATATATATGTATATATATATATATATATATATATATATATATATGTATATATATATATATATATATATATATATATATATATATATATATATATATATATATATATATATATATATATATATATATATGTGTGTGTGTGTGTGTGTGTAACTTGTAATTTTAAAAGTGCTAACAATAATGATTGTATCGTTGTATATAGAATATTTATTTAACTCATGTATAAATTTACCATAAAACAAAGGTTACCTAGAATAGTTCACATTATAATATATAACTGCATTCAGAAAAAAAGGCAATTTCTTGTTGATAGACATTGCATGACCTAGATATTTGTGACGCCAATGTCTGACTTTTAAGATTTTTCTAATTTAAGCAGGAAAATCAGTTGGTTATTTGATTAAACAAATGTTAAATCTTACATTAAACTGTAAAGAACCCAGGAACAGGTTCTCTTCCTTTGAGAAATAAACAAAATATACTTTGCATAAGCTAAGCTTCGATGCCCTTTGCTCCTGGGACGACAAAAATCTAGTGAGTGTTCCCTTATCTCTCAACCTCCTTCTGTCTTCATCCTCAAAATGTTCTCTCTCTCTCTCTCTCTTTCTCTCTCTCAAAACAAACAATTATGTGTGCCTGACTGGAGCATGGCATTTACTTATTTGGTTATTCTCTCTCTCTCTCTCTCTCTCTCTCTCTCTCTCTCTCTCTCTCTCTCTCTCTCTCTCTCTCTCTCTCTTGAAAACTATTTTCCTCCTGCAATATTTAACTTTTATACCAGAAATTCCTTAAAATCTAGAACACGTTTAAAGTCTGTTTCACTTGTAATATAACATTTCGGAGGTCAGTCAGCTTCTTCACGCTTTCATCGATGGATACAATTTTTTGTCTTCCTTAAGAATTCCGGATAATCTTTATACCGTATGAGAGATGGTGAAAATG
>NC_090753.1:13222441-13229941 GCF_036898095.1 Palaemon carinicauda
AACGCTCACTCCGATATGTTTCTTAGATGAGCTGGCAGAACATTAAATAGTCGCTGCATTATCGATGCTGGTGCGTAGTGGATTAATGTCCTATGTGCCTTCCTTCGTTTTCCTGGTATAGTTTTGGGCACTATTAATCTACCTCGGCTTGCTCTTTCTGATATTTTTCGCTCCATGATATTTTCAGTAATTCCTTCGATTTGTTTCATGCTTGTATTATCATGTAGCGTTCTCTTCTCCTTTCTAGACTGTATAGTTTAAAAAATTGCAGTCTTTCCCGGTAGTCAAGGTCCTTAACTTTTTCTAATCTAGCAGTAAAGGACCTTTGTACACTCTCTATTTGTGCAATATCCATTTAGTATTTTGGGTACCATATCACATTGCAGTACTCGAGTGTACTACGTACATACGTTTTGTACAGCATAATCCTGTGTTCAGCTTTTCTTGTTTTAAAATATCTGAATAACATTCCCATTTTTGCTTTAGATTTAGCCAACAGTGTTGCTATTTGGTCGTTGCATAACATATTCCTGTTTAACATTACACCAAGGTCTTTAATTGCTTCCTTGTTTGTGATTGTCTTGTTATTAAGTCCACTGTATGCATATACCATTCTTTCTCTGTTTTCCATAATTTATTGATTCAAATTTATCTGAGTTAAATACCATCCTATTTATCTCTGCCCTTTCATATATTTTGTTTTCGTTCTCTTTGTAATGAGTTCTTATCTTCATCACAAGTAATTTCTCTACTTATTCTTGTGTCATCGGCGAAACTTCTCACTACAGAGTCTTTAACATTACAGTCTATGTCTGAGATCATAAGAACAAACAGCAGTGCAGATAATACCGTACCCTGTGGCACGCCAGATATTACCTGAGCTTCATCTGATTTCTCGTCATTTGCCACCACTATCTCCTTTCTGTTCTGTAAAAATTCTTTTATCCATTTTCCTATCTTTCCCTTAATATTCTGCTTTCTCATTTTTTCTCTAATATATATTACCTTGTCAAAGGCTTTTGCAAAATCTAGATATTCCACATCTTTTTTATTTATCATATTTTTATATATGTTTTCAAAGTGTGCTATCAGTTGGGTTTTGTGTACTTTTTCCTTGTACAAAACTGTGATGACCTATAATAAATAAATTATTTTTAACCAAATGATCATTATTTTTTTTTATTACCCTTTAATATACTTTCATAATATGTGATGTTAGACTAACAGATCTATAATTGCTTGCCTCTAGTCTTGATCCACTTTTGAAAATAGGGGGTTATATATGCTAATTTATGTTTAACATATATCTCGCTCATATCTACACTTTGTCCAGTATTGCAAGCGGCTTTGTGATAGTGTGAGCCTTTTTTTTTTGACAAAATGGCTGGAATTCCATTTGGCCCGGCCGCTGATCCATTTTTATTTTGCTTAAAGCCTGTACAATATCTGCTTCATTAATATCTATATCCGATAGATATTAACTATTTTCTTCTCTCATTTCTGTTTCATTATTCTCATTCGCAATCCCTGACGTGAATTCACTCTTATATTTTTCTGCTAATATGCTGCATATTTCCTTCTTTTTATTCGTTAACTGTCCTTCCATTCTAAGAGGGCCTATTTCTAATCTCCCTTTATTCATCTTTTTTTGCATAGGAGTAAAGTACTTTTTGGTTATTCTTGATATTTTGAAGTGTCCTTTCTTCTAAGTCCCTCCTTTTGTTTTCTTTCTATCTGACTTTTTATTTCCATCATTTTCCATACATTTTTTTTCTATTGCAAGATTTTTCTTCAACTTTCTTATTTTCTGAAATAAGATCCATCTGTCTCTTGGTATGCATGTCTGATTTTAATTTTTTTTTTTCTCGGTACATATTTTTCAACAATTTTCTCCAGTATTTTGTACAGTATGTCCGTATTTACCTGTATATTATCACTTACTAATACATTTTTCCAATCTTTGTTCAATTCTTCTTTTATATCTGACCATTTTATATTCTTACCATAGAATTATATTTTCCATATCCTTCCCATTGTTTTGTGCTTTTTTTTATCTCTGTTTTCACTTGCTTTGGAATGGACTATTAATTCTATGACATTGTGGTCTGAAATTCTCGTGTTATACACTTTTATTTCTTTAACATAATTCATATCATTCACAAATACTAAATCTAGGACATTGCCCTTTCTTGTTGGAATGTGGTTTATTTGTTGCATATTATGTTCTAATAGCATATCTTGAAGGTTTTCAAACTGTCTTTTATCTTCTGCGCTCCTATTACTCTTTTTTTATATGGATATATACAACCACTTTCTTCTATCCATTCTTTCCAATCCACGAAAGGAAAGTTAAAATCTCCGGATAGGGGTATATTCCAATCTTTATGGCTTTTACATATATAATCTATTTTTTTCTATTATTATGTCAAACTCCTTACTATTTGGGGGTCTGTAGACTACAATATTCACTAATTTTTCATATTCAAAGTTTACCGCAATCGATTCACATTCTGGGTTTCTGTGTTTTTCACAGACTTTTCCTTGATTTATGTCTTCTTCCATATATTACGGTGTCCCCTTTGATTCCTATTCTTTCTGTCTGATCTACATGTCCCGAAACCCTTTATCTGGTTATCACTGGCAGTCTCTTGGGATTACCATGTTTTACTTATATTTAACATATCTATTTTTTCAATTTGGGTTAGTTCTTCTAAGGACTCTATTTTCCTTTTAGAGTTACTCGTGATGAAACCCTGTGCATTCATCACTATTATGGTTTTTGTTTCATCCCCATTATTTAATATTGGTAATAATATGATTTCTCCCATGCTTCCTTCCTGTTCTGATATGATGTTCTATTTCTTCATTTCCAGGAATTCTGCCATCAAAAAATCCAATTTCTCTATTATATTTGCTCTTTCGCCTTCATATTTATTTGTGTGTGTATGCCTGCAATTATCCCCATATCTGCACAAACTCTGTCATTATTGATGCATTCTTTGTAGTTGGGCTCTAAATGTGCATATTTGGGTTGAAAGGCATCATATCTTGGGGGTCTCTTGTGCATAGCGTGGTAAATACTTGGCTTCTTTTTTTTTTTTTTTTTTTTTTTTTTTTTTAATTTTCGCTCTCGTTTTTCTTTTCTGTTTGCTGAGTTTTCTGAGTTTCTTTCATGGTTGCAGGGATGCATATATCGAAATTTTTTGTTGAATTTGCAACCTTTTCATTCTTTCGGGGTTTTGCATATTTTTCGATGGAGATCTCTGCATTCGTCTCAATATCCATCTAAATACGCACATTTACCTTATATTTCATAATTATGGCATATATTTGGATGCTTGTAGTAGCATCTTTCGCCAAATATGCAATTCCCTCTTTACAGTGAATTACAGACTACATCTTTATTTTTTTTTTCTTGTTCTTGCTCTTCCCTAAAAGTATGTAGGTCCATGTAGAGTCTTTTGGGTCTATCATTTGTTTCCATAGGATATTCTATTTCTATGTATGTTGTTGAATGGCATCATATGTTGTATCAATGATTTCCTTTTCATCCCTACACATATCATATTAATTTTTCTCTTCTTCTTCTTCTCTTCTTCTCTTCTTCTTCTTCTTCTTCTTTCTTCTTCAACTATTTGCAGATTCAGTCTCGATTTAATTATATTTTCTATCCGTACTAAGCATGTTGAGCAGAATACCTTTGTGTCTTTTGTACTTATTTTTTGTTGCACTTCAGCACAATTAGGATGTGTTGGTACGTGGCATACATCGCATTTCCTTAATTAATGTTTCGGGTTAAGAATACTGTACCACATCTTACATGTATTGCACCATTTTGGCATTCTTTTTCCTAACGCATCAATCAGCACATTCACCATATTGGACTTTTTATTGTTCTTGAATGGAATGTGCTGATTGATGTAAACTTTCTTTATAAGTTTCTTTATCACCTGGATCTTCTTGGAATTTCTTCTATTATTTTGATGATGTTTTTCCGCAGACTTGCTCCAGTTTGTTGGATCATATTGTTTCAATATGTTTGTGAATATTTTTCCGTCACACTACTGTAGTTGGAGCTATTTGTGACCTCTGTTTACCAGTAGATCTCATTCTTGTTGTGCCAACTTATGGAAATTACTCTTGCTCTTGCTGATTGCAGGAAAATCCCTCAAAGCCTTTTTTTGTGTTAGAGGCTGCCATCTTGATCAGATTTTCAGTATTTCACAAGATAACTATCCTATGCCGACGTTTTATCTCACTCTTCCGACCTCAAACTTATCACCGACTATTCACGAAAACTTGTATCTATATTGCACTCGATAGGCTTTTGTTATTCGCGTTAAATCATCTGATTTTCTCGGATCACAAAATGGGACTCACTAGCATGCAGTAACTCTCACTCAGAGAGAGAGAGAGAGAGAGAGAGAGAGAGAGAGAGAGAGAGAGAGAGAGAGAGAGGGAGAGAGAGAGAGAGTAAAATTTTTTTATTTTTACCAAATGAAGAGAGAGAGAGAGAGAGAGAGAGAGAGAGAGAGAGAGAGAGAGAGAGAGAGAGAGAGAGAGAGAGAGAGAGAGAGTAAAAATTTTAGATTTTTACCAAATGAAGAGAGAGAGAGAGAGAGAGAGAGAGAGAGGAGAGAGAGAGAGAGAGAGAGAGAGAGAGAGAACTGAGATTTAAAATTGCTTAACAACCGAATTAAACAACATCGATATGCAGTTTGGACAGGACAAATGTCTAGTGCCTTGTTTGTCCACATGAACGATTTTAACCACTGTATTGACTGGGAAAACTCCTCAGAGATTTTATTTGGTAAAAATCTTGTTAAAAAAAATATTATTGAATATGCTTTTATTAAATATTTTAATAATCAAATTTTAAATCTCAGTTCTGGTCTTTTTAAACTAGACACTCATCTTGTTAATGAAATTGTAAGGAAGTACAATGTAAACATCTAGTTTAACGATTGTAATATTAATAGTATTTTATTATAAACTACAATTGTTTACTCACTTTTAACGACTGTTTGTTATTATAGCATATTGATGATGCTTTGCTAGTTTGTGGCTTTTATTTCAGTTTTTTGTATGTTTTTTTATTGTATGATTTTATTTTCTATTTCACTTTGTACCCTGAAGAACTGTACGTAATACACGAAAGCGCTTGGTACAGTTGCCTCAAAGTATTCCTTTACCCCTTACGCTTATGTTTTATGAAAATAGTATGGTAACACCGCAATGAAAGCTTATTTGTCTTGTAACGACGGACGTGAATGGTCGAGCTATTTGTATGCCAGTGCTCCTATTTTTATAAACACTGCTGTAGACAATATATTAATGATATACGAATAATAGTTCACATTACAAGTGAAATAAGTTGCTGTTAAATACTTAGAAAAATAGTATAGTAACAGAGTAGTAATAATAGCAATGGTAAAAATCATATTCATTCCTGATTAATCAGACATCGTCAACCTTCGTTACATTCAGTTGAGGCAGGCGTTTGCAGAAATCCAACTTTAGTTCTTAGTAGATATATGGGTTATTTTTCAGAACATAATTATTTGAATGGAAATACGCTTTCGATTTATATAATCCATCAATTTATAAAGAAATGAGATCATAAACCGCAAATTTCAAGACCTATAAATATAATTTCATAAAGGCAATTATGATAGCCATTGACAGGTCATGATACGGAAGGCTTGGGGAAAAATTAATAGCTAACCCGATGTATAAAGGAACAAATATATCCAGTGTATCATTCATATATATATATATATATTTTTAATTCGAGCCATGTCTCACCAGAGTAGCCTAGATGGAAATTTCTCTGGGCGGTAATTAAACTCGAGTCATCTGAGTAACAACACACCTTAACCACCCTGATGGTCTTTATATCATTGGTAGATATGGTTGCACACCGATAAAATCAGTACTCATATAGAAGAGAGAGAGAGAGACTGAACTATGGTTGGTTTTATTTTGTCAATTTCGTTGGTATTATCAAACAATACTATATAGACCTTTTATAATACCTCGATAATGACAACAGTGACTCGATTAGATAAATGTTGTATAGCCATGTCATTATATAATAAGATAACTCCGATATCCTTGTGTCTTCAATACTTATTACAATATGGTGGGGGTCTGAAACAAGTTATTGACGTCAAACTAGCTGTTTCACAGATCTCGTTCAATATGTAATATTTCCCTCCACATATGACCTAACAAAACATCAAGAAGGAATCATCAGTCGCATGTTAATTTTTATGAAAATAAATTCCATGATGATCATTCTCAGAGTAGTAAGGTATAAATTCATGACGGGCAGTTCGAGAATTTATCGGTTGTCAAAAGCCCACTTGACAACGGAATTACTTTAGGGAATGTAAGTGCTTCGTAAGATATCACTTTTAATACTAAATATTCTAGATAAGATAATTAGCAATTAAAAATTGCAACTAGATGCACCATAGATGATTGATTGATTTAAAGTTTTCAGGCATCCTGACATCTGAGGTCATTGACGCCAGTAACATTTAACTTATGTATACAAAAATAAAAAATAAATTAAATAAAAAATAAGAGTATTCAATTAAAATCATAAAAGTTGAATGTCATAAAAGTTAAATATTTTTCAGAAGACCTGCTTCTGAAATAAATCTAAAAAATGCCACTTGCATGGTAGGACACATCATTTCCAAGAATCTTGGCGAGGATGAACCTGTCACCCTCACCTAGGTAGATACATAGAGATAAAGAGATGGATTGAATTGCTTTCAGTTATCGTCAGGTTTAGAATTTTTTTTTTTTATTTTACATTTAACTTAAATGACTAAATTGCACCCTCAGTTGAGCTGGCCTTGGTCTTAATCGTTGGTAAAAAATAAAATACCCAAGTCTTTTATTATATAATTATGAATTTTCTTTATTAAAATCAGCTGGATTCATCGATGAATTTATAGCAAATATCTGAAAACTATGTATTACAAATTTGTGATATTCAATGTTTAATCACAATCATAACTTCGTATTAACCTTTTGGTTTAGTACTCAAGCGATACTGGTTGATTGAAGCTTATTATTTTTTTTTTTTCAGTTTCCATTCTCATAACATTCCTTACATTTGCGGGTAAGGTTTAGTGAAATCACTATGGAAATAAATTATTTAATTCTAGTTATACAACGTTGAATTGTAAAAAAGAAAATAAGTAAAACAAGATCGTATTTGAAACATTAATATTTTGTCCATCCACCATTATGTGCAATAACATCTTGCAATCTGTTTTGCATTGACGAGACGTGGTTATACACAACTTGTCGGTTGCGGCGGAACAGTTCCCAATCGTTGAGAACATGCTGGAAAAGACGCTGGTGGTTACGCTCCTGACCCTGCTCCCAGCTGTTGACGATGTTCCCCCAGACATTTTCGATCGGGTTCAAGTCGCATGCTTTGCTCGGCCAGGGAAGGAGAACAATGTCGCGCTGTTCAGCAAA
>NC_090753.1:13234941-13239941 GCF_036898095.1 Palaemon carinicauda
TCTAGGGTTGGTGAATCCCTTAAAAGAGATTTAGCTAGAATTAGTGCATGGTGCATATTATGGGGTATGAAGTTGAATCCTAACAAAACTCAAAGTATGATTGTAAGTAGGTCAAGGACGGTGGTTCCTCAACATCCGGTTCTCAGTATTGATAATGTTTCTTTAGATATGTATGACTCTTTCAAAATTTTAGGTGTGATTCTCGACAGTAAATTTACTTTTGAGAAACATATAAGGTCTGTGTCTTCTTCAATTTCACAAAAAATAGGCTTATTGAGAAAGTCTTACAAGATTTTCGGTGATCAATCTATTCTGAAGAAGTGTTTTAATTCTTTTATTCTACCTTGTTTTGAGTATTGTTCTCCTGTCTGGTCTTCAGCTGCTGATTCTCATCTTAATTTGTTGGACAGAAACTTACGGTCTATTAAATTTCTTATTCCTGATCTAGATATTAATCTCTGGCACCGTCGTTCAATTAGTTCATTATGTATGTTGCATAAGATTTTTCACAACTCTGACCATCCTTTACATTCAGATCTCCCTGTACAATTCTATCCTGTTCGTAATACTAGGCAGGCAGTTAATTCTAATAGCCAGGCCTTCTCCATCACGAGGCTCAATACTACGCAGTACTCTAGAAGTTTTATTCCAGCTGTGACCAAGTTGTGGAATGATCTTCCTAATCGGGTGGTTGAATCAGTAGAACTTCAAAAGTTCAAAGTTGGAGCAAATTCTTTTTTGTTGACCAGGCAGACATAATCTTTTTATAGTTTAATTATGACATATTTGTTTTTGATGTTGTTGATAGTTTATTATATGACATGTCTGTTTTGACGTTGTTTCTTATTTTAGAATTATTTATTGTTAATTTGTTCTCTTCATTTATTTATTTCCTTATTTCCTTTCCTCACTGAGCTATTTTTCCCTATTGGAGCCCCTGGGCTTATAGCATCTTGCTTTTCCAACTAGGGTTGTAGCTTGGATAGTAATAACAATAATAATATATATATATATATATATATATATATATATATATATATATATATATATATATATATATATATATATATGTACATTTATATACATTCTATATATATACATTCTTATATATATATATATATATATATATATATATATATATATAGATATATATATAGATATATATATATATATATATATATATATATATATATATATATATATATATATATATATATATATATATATATATACAGAAATCCCTTGACTGTGGTCTGGAAGTTCGTATGATTGGCTTTGATTATAGGGCTGCCTTTGACCGTGTTAATCATGAGGCCCTTGTTTTCAAACTCAAACAGTTGGGAGTGGGTGGGTCGTTTCCTAGTATTTTTATTGATTTTTTTAGTAATAGATCTCAAAGAGTTGTTGTTGATGGGCACCATAGTGAGTATAGGAATGTAATATCAGGTGTTTTACAGGGAAGTGATCTTGGCCTATTACTTTTCATACTATATACACATGACATGTGGTTTGGCCTAGAAAACTAGCTTGTTGCATATGCAGATGATGCTACTCTCTCTGCATCAATTCCATCCCCTGAATGTAGATCTTGGGTTGGTGAATCCCTTCATAGAGACTTAGCTAAAATTAGTGCATGGTGCAAATTATTGGGTATGAAGTTGAATCCTAACAAAACTCTAAGTATGATTGTAAGTAGGTCAAGGACGGTGGCTCCTCAACATCCGGATCTCAGTATTGATGATGTTTCTTTAAATTTGTATGACTTTCAAAATTTTAGGTGTGATTCTCGACAGCAAATTTACTTTTGAGAAACACATTAGGTCTGTGTCTTCTTCAATTCCACAAAATTTTGGCTTATTGAGAAAGTCTTACAAGATTTTTGGTATCAATCTATTCTGAAGTGTTTCAATTATTTCATTCTACCTTATTTTGAGTATTGTTCTCCTGTCTGGTGTTCAGCTGCTGATTCTCATCTTAATTTGTTGGACAGAAACTTACGGTCTATTAAATATCTTATTCTTGGTCTACACATTAATCTTTGGCACCATCGTTCAATTAGTTCATTATGCATGTTGCATAAGATTTTTCATAACTCTGACCATCCTTTACATTCAGATATCCCTTGAAAATTCTATCCTGTTCGTAATACTAGGCAGGCAGTTAATTCTAATAGCCAGGCCTTCTCCATCATGAAGCTCAATACTACACAGTATTCTAGAACTTTTATTCCAGCTGTTACCAAGTTGTGGAATGATCTTCCTATTCAGGTAGTTGAATCAGTAAAACTTCAAAAGTTCAAAGTTACAGCAAATGTTTTTATGTTGACCAGGCTTACATGAGTCTTTTTATAGTTTATATATGTCATATCTGTTTTTGACGTTGTTAATAGTTTATATAGGACATATCTGTTTTGACGCTGTTACTGTTTTTAGAATATGTTGTTAATTTATTCTCATCATTTATTTATTTCCTTATTTCCTTCCATCACTGGGCTATTTTTCCCTATTGGAGCCCTTGGGCTTATAGCATCTTGCTTTTCCAACTAGGGTTGTAGCTCGGCTACTACTACTACTACTACTACTACTACTACTACTAATATTAATAATGATAATAATATATATGTATGTATATATATATATATATATATATATATATATATATATATATGTGTGTGTGTGTGTGTGTGTGTGTATACAGTATATATAATGTATATATATATATACGTATATCTATTTATATATATATATATATATATATATATATATATATATATATATATATATATATATATATATATATGTTTGTATTATACATATATATATTTATATATGTATATATACATATATATATATATATATATATATATATATATATATATATATGTATGTATATTTATATATTTATATATATATATATATATATATATATATATATATATATATATATATATATATATATATATATATATTTATATATATATATATATATATATATATATATATATATATATATATATATATATATATATATATATATATATATAAAAGCTCCAATCAAAATCAGTTCAGATATCGATAATGAAATGTTTCCATTATTTTCGTTCACATAGCTGGTATCTAACTAGCGCTGGGTCAGGGAACACCATTCGCCAAGAAGATACACAGATAGAGGCTCAAAGAGTATGGGCAGCAAAATGGAAGTAAAAAGCCTAGGCCGGAAGTCAAGTAACAGTCTAATAACTGGGTGCATAGACTACAAACACCCTCAAATTTAGAATCAATTCCACCATATTTAGATTTGTTTTTTTTCCTTGTTTGTGTGGGGAATGATTTACACAAACCAAATATTTGTTTGTTATACATTTCGAGAAAAAGAATAGCGCTCGTTCAACAAAATTCCCATCTGCCTTCCTCTCTTTGAATAGAGATAATTAGTCCCATCGCATCAGAAAAAATCACGTAAGAAAGTTCTATAATGAAGCTGCAAAATACCAATCTCATATGGCGCTGATTTCAATGAAAAGAGAAAACTAATTATGAACTTCAAGGGGATTCTGCAATTAGGAATCTAGCGATTTATTGATCTTTGCGAAATTCCAAGAAAGAAAACTTAGTTTATCATTATGGCAATTTGAGAGATCATCTCTCGATCTGAGATTCTGAGAAGATGGAATCGAAACTTTAGATAGGAATAGGAAAGAGGAAATGAAGCCAAAAGTTGAATTGAGTGATAAGGGTCTAATCTTAAAGCATTTAAGAGTTGGGGGTGGGGGTGGGGGTCGCAGTGGTGTTCTCCTAAGGTTCTCAATGAATTTGATGACATAAAAGCTTAGTGACAGAGGATTTCATGTGAATTTCTTTTATATCAATTGCATCTATTTTCGTAGAGAAGGACAAACAATGAGGAAGACAAAAAGGAGGAAGGCACAGGATGAGAAACAAGAAGACTAGAGGGAGAAGAGAAAGAGAACATGCTAACGTAAAATAACGCATCACATTTCGAAATTTTAAGACGATGTCGTTAGAATAACTACAACTATTTGATGAATCTTGCAAAAAAATGTGTCCAAATTGATCTTCCTATAGATAAGAAAATAACTGATTAATATATAAAATAATAATATTAATTCAAGAGTTCGTCAAATCTTTATTTCGACTTAAGAAGACTGTTCACTGTTTATATAAACCTTAATCTCTGATAATTTAGGGTTTTTTGGCCAGCTATATGTTAATATTTCCCAACCTCATTCCTTTTTCTCTTTAAGTGGTCTATTCATACCCCTTCCACCAAATCCCTTTCCCTGGAAACCTTTGTCCTAGTAAGGGGTCAGTCATTTCAAGTAAGACATTTTTTCGTATTTTGCGCTGGAGGAAGTTGTAGAAACTTGTAACGGCTGCAGCATTCCATACCTAAAATCATTTACTAAATTCCATGGTGATTTTTTATGATTCAACATCCAATGTTGATAATTTCCTTAAGATGAAGAGGAACTGAAATTATCGCTTAATAGGAATAAATCTCATATTGGGAAAAATATTATTTCATAACATTATGAAAAAAAATTAAATATTTTAGTTTTTATATAAAAAATAAAGATTATAATTTCAAGATCAGAGAACAATGTATGGAAAGAAGTTAGGAAATTTTTTTTTTCTTTGCAAAATGAAAAGAAAAATTTAAATTTTTGTTTGATAGTCAGTACCATCAACAAAGAAAAACTAAAAGAAAAATAATTACCCAATAGAACTGCAAAGATGAATATAGATGTTGGTTTTGACGTGAAAATTATCTAATTGAATAATTTTCTGATTGGGATCACTTTTGAAGAAAATATCCGTCAATTGTCTTATGAATGTAGATATAGCTAAGAGCCTGAATAAATGACTAAATTCTTCATAAAGAAAATTACATAGATTATTTCCTGAATTTAGTTAACATATACATTATATACGGATTTGGGTGTTAAATGTAATAAGTAATGGAATAGTACTATTTATTAA
>NC_090753.1:13244941-13263742 GCF_036898095.1 Palaemon carinicauda
TATGTAAGTTTAGTTATTAATATTTAACTATGCATTTTAAACATATTCCTACTAAAGAAGTTATCGATTGTGGTAAACCAAGCCTGTATTTATGAAGCTTATGATTATGAAACCTAATTATTAGAAAGCCATGTTTAGGCTAAAATTACCTAGATATTAAAGATAACTTGAAATATATTTTCTTTATTATTGAAATAGATCCCACTATTTATTTAATTAAACCTGCATATAACACGGATTTACTTTTCCACCTGTGTCTAATTTATGTTTCATTTAATTAGATGATAAACTTCTTTCTTCTTTAACCCCCCCCCAAAAAAAAAAATCATGAAAACTTTCGATATATAATATACTAACCAGCAACTCCACGTGGAACTTGTAGCAAAACGTTTTTCTCGCAAAGATTACTGTGTTCGACGGAAAGCTCCATCTACGGCTAATGCTGGGGTCCTGGATTCATGGCCCCTGCCATAGTAAGCATTGTCTGACGATGAGGATATAAGGGTGACTTTCCCCACTAGAGGTCATGGTTGGTAATTCATTAGTTAGATGAATAATGTTACGTTTGTACCATTGGTCGAAGCCTAAGGCAAAGCTGAAGCAGAGTCCGAATGGTCGGCTCATAAATGCGTATATCAGAATTTCTAACCCAACCAACGTCTCTGTTGAATTTAAGTGCTTTCACGGTTAACTATGTTTAATGTTACGAAGATTTCCCTTTATATTTTACTGTTACTGAATGGTTTTATGCATTTACACTATGATAACTGATTAAAGACTGTGATATGAAATATTTGTTTCCACAATGCTTGAAATATACAAAGGTAATGGTTATTTTGTGCTGAACGATTTTTTATTTCGTTTCTATATTTTGAAATAATTACCGTTCTTTGAAATGGTTAATCTTACATTTTTTATACGATTCCTATAATTATTATAGATTTGATATTCATCCATCATAAGTTAGTTTTTTTTTTTTTTTATTGATGGAGCTTTCAATGTAAGAAATAAATTAGTATTCGAGATACACGTTGTTGTTGCCGGTTAGTTAATTTTCAAACGATATCCCCAGAAATTTGTTTCATCAGCTTTGACGCGGATTGTAAATTACGATTCTGATATTCATCAGTCTTAGGCAGTCCTTCTTCAAGATTGGCTAGCAAGGATTAATTTAGAAGCGATATTGTATTTATGACAGCGTTATTTCTCTAAAGAAAAAATTATGGATTTCAGACTAAGAATACTCTAACTGAGTGAAACGTTTTATTAAAGATATTTTAATTTCCTTCTGAAAAAGGTCCCTCCTCCATCAAAATAGCTCTAATAACAATAGCTATCAATCATTCTAACTTGTAACCATCGACAAATTCCTTCTGTAAGGAAATAAATCTTTATCCGAGGAAACAACGTGTAAGGACGTTGGATCACGTTGGTTTTGTTAAAAAAAAAAAAAAACAGGCACAATCACCATTTCGAATAACAGGAATGCGTAAACGTCAAAATAAATATTTATATGTACACACACACACACACACACCCACACACACACATATATATATATATATATATATATATATATATATATATATACACGTATAAATATATATATATATATATATATATATATATATATATATATATATATGTAGGCTATATATATATATATATATATATATATATATATATATATATATATATACATATATATATATATATATATATATATATATATATATATATATATATATATATATATATAAAATATATAAATGTACATATATACATATGCATATATACATATATATATATATATATATATATATATATATATATATATATATATAATGTATAAATGTGTATATATGCATATGAATACGTATACATATATATGTATATATATACATATATATATATATATATATATATATATATATATATATATATATATATATATATATATATATACATATGTATAAATATATATGTATATATATGTATATATAGTATATATATATTTATAAATATATATAGATAGATAGATATAAAGGATATATATATATATATATATATATATATATATATATATATATATATATATATATATACATAAATATATACATATATATATATATATATATATATATATATATATATATATATATATATATATACATATATTTATATATAGATAGATATAAAGTATATGCATATATATATATATATATATATATATATATATATATATATATATATATATATATATATATATATACACATATATATATATTTATATATATTTATGTATATATATATATATATATATATATATATATATATATATATATATATATATATATATATATATATATATATATACATGCATATTTATATATATATATATATATATATATATATATATATATATACATATATATATATATAATTATATATACTGTACATATATATATATATATATATATATATATATATATATATATATATATATATATATATATATATAAATTTACACTGTACACACATATATATATATATATATATATATATATATATATATATATATATATATATGTATGCATGTATATACATATATATATATATATATATATATATATATATATATATATATATATATATATATACATTTTTGGGCTCAAGCCATGTCGTCCTGATGGAAGTTCCTAAAGGGTATCTTCCTAGGGTATATTACAACTACGGCGATATTCCCAGAAGGTACCAGAATTCTAACTCCTGGAGCGAATATCCCTCATGAAAGGGATATCGCAGCATATCAAAGGACGTATTCTTGACACGCCACATGGCAATCTGCACCCCAAACAGAGATTACGTATCTAGGGGTCAATTGGCAAGAAACGAAATCGGGAAATAAAAAGGGGGAGCCGCTCCCAAGGCTCCCTATTCTCCAGTTTCGTAAGCGTGCCTGGCGCCAATCCTTCCGCCATCTGTATTCCTTTTTGCGTAGCTTAACAACTCGGTGTTTTTTCCTGTGTTTCTCGCAAATCTTGGATTTATTCGACTTTTCATGGCTTCCCCATCTTCGCTGGCCTCCGATAAGTTGAGTACCATGTCTTTTATGTATAAATGTAGGCTCTTGGTAAATTTTTAAGTGATTAATAGGTTTAATCTTTGTTACAAGAGCCGTAGCCTACCGGAGGCGTCATGGACGCTGTCGCTCGCTAGGTATGAGTTTTAGTTAGCCAGAGCGACATTCCCGGTTGTTTTGCTTCAATGAATTTTAGCTATTTAGCGTTACATAGGATTTCCTTTCGGGCTTTAGTATTATTTTGGCGAAGTATTCGCCAACTCTGGCCTATGCTAGGCCATGTAGCCTAGTCGTTTGGTCCTAGTACTTCATGCATGATTTTGGTTTTTCCGAGTGTATTAAAATTTTATTGAAGCTTTAGCCTGTTTTTTATACATTTAAGATTATGTTGAATATTTCCAAGATAGTATACGAGTGAGTTTCGGTGATTTAGGTAATCGATTCTCTTGGTGCCTAGGTTAAGTTGCTTAGGGAGCCTTAGTATACTTTCTCATACTCCCCGGTTGCTGTCTTTTCTTCGGAGAAGGTATGCAATCCCTTTCCCTCTGTTTAAGCCTTGGGCTTATCCCTAAGTGGTTTATCTGAATTAACTTTCGATAAGACTATACTGGGGTGTTACTGTACCTTCCTGTTCCAGTAAGTCTGGTTTCAGAGAGGGACAGAACAACAGAGTTTTTAGTCTGAAGTGTGTGTTTGTCTGGCTTAGGGTAGAGTCTCCCTCGCTGGCCTGACACAGACATAGGAGGCTTAGCCTCCTTAGGTCACTACCGAAGGTTTCTGTACGAGATGATTCCTTCTTTTGTGATCTAGCAGACTAGTCCTTGTTGCTGTTTTCGGGGGAGGATAAGATTCTTTCCCTGGGAGTAGCAACACCTTCCTTGCTTTGGTTCTCTGGGAGCTGGCAAGTATTGCTGGCCTCCCTCCTTGGATCTCCCTTAGGCTAAGATGAGTTTTCTTGGCTGCGGGTGATCCTTCACTAAAGCAAGGTTGGTAGGACCCTCTTTTGTCCCTTCCCCCTCTATCTCCGTAATGGCCTAGCCATTACAGTACTGTACGTCATTCTACTTCTGGACCTAGAATAGGTTAGGATGTGGAATTGACTCAGTCCCTTGCCGGCCGGCAGAGGTACCGGCCGGCAAGGGTCTTCTGCTTTGAGTGCTGCCCGGACCTCCCTTGGTCCCTCATCCATGCCTGCCTGTAGAGCCAGACGGCATTGGTCAGGAAGCCTGAATTAGATTCTCCCCTTCCTTATATGCACTCTTTCGGATTGCCGGGCTTGGAGGTAGTGTACGCTCTTATCCCGGCATCCATTCTGTTTTTCTTCTAGTGCTGTACCCGACCCGGCTGCCGGCCGGCAGCCGGGCAGTCGTAGTCCTCTGGTTCTTTTGCTGCTGGCCGGCTAATGTCAGCCCTTGTCTGCCGGTCGCTATGAGCAGTGGCTGGCAGCCGGGTACTACCTTGTGTAGTTGCTGGCCGGCAGTCATTGCCGGCCGACATTGTCCGTAGCCGGCCGGCAGTTACTGCCGGCTGGCACATGCATTTGAACCAGAATTCTGCCGCCTTATAGCTGTTAAGTAGTATACTTTAAAGCTAGTTATGGTGTGTGCCGGCCGGCACATAACCTTCTATACTGTAGCAGTATTCTTTAGTATAGCATATACTGTAAGAAGAAAACTATAGTATAGTTTTGGTACAGCACTGTGTGTTCTAACACTTTTGTGTTGTCTTGCATAGCCCTTTGCTATTGCCTTACAGATAAGAAAGTGAGTTCTTTCTTGTCTATTATCCAGGATTTTAAAATCATTGCTTAGGTGTGAGCTACACCTGTTTCCTCTGGAAACTTTTCTTTGGTTATTCTAGAAGAGATTAGCCATACGATTTTATTATCTGGAAGGCTGCAGCAATTGGTTGTGAAGGAAACACAAATGTGTGTCTTTCCTTTCTGAATTGTTATGCTAAACTGTGCATATCCAGTGATACGTAGTTCACTTGATACTCATAGAAATTTCTTCTCTTTACAGGAGGACCCTCCTAAGTGCGGAAGTGTTTTCTGCAACGTCCGCAGTAAGAACCTCTGCGGACATGAGTTTTGTAGGAGGCACGCAGCATGCGCTGTCTCCAAAGGTGATCTCCAGTATTGGGACCCTCAGGTATGTACTGTGTGCACTAACCTGAATACTGAGGCCTTTGATTCCCCTAGGACGGCGGAATCAAGGGATATAGCAAGGGAGAAGCTTCGTACCTGGGTACGGGGCTTTCAGAAGAACACCTCTGGACCTTATCTTCCAAGTGAGAAGATGAGGGCGTATCTTTTCCCTAAGGCATCAGCTGATGCGGTGATTCCCCAGCCTCAAGAGGAGATCCCCCAAGTTCAGACCCAAGTGGATGCTGAAGTCGCGGTCGCGTTGCAAGACATCCAGTTTGATGACAGGATGTCTGATGTGGACGAACGTCTGGAGGAAGACCTCCTGGCAGGAGGTCAGGATGAAGCTCAAGCCCCAGACAGTGTAGAGGAAGAGGCTGACGAGGTGTCGGCTACTCCGGTTCAGATCCCGGAGCCTATTCCCTCAACATCATCCGCTCTCCCAGTAGAGCTGGGACAGGCCCTCTCCTGAGAATCAGGAGAAGGCGGCTGCAATGGAACTGCGGATGCAGAGCCTTGCAGCATCACATGGGCCCCAGAAAAGGCTCAATGTGAAAGACCTTCCCTTGTGCTCAGATATTAACCCATGGAGGTATGCTGAGCACATGCCGGTGACGACTGGTAAGATCGTCATCTCGGATAAGTTGGGTTCAGTTCCCCTAGAGGAGGTGGAATTCTGGCCCAGCAAGGCGTCATATCCGGACTGCTACGTCCGGCTGATGAAGGAACCAGCTTCAAAGGAGGAGACAGAGCCGAAGGAGGTCATAGTGATGGACCATGCTAAGGCTCAAGCTTTGCTTTCATCCTTGATGAAAGAAAGGGGCTTCTCAAACTCAAAGGTAGCTGCATTGAGCAAGAAGCTCCCTTCCTTTGTGTCCTCTCCTGCTAGAGCCTTCCCCTTTTTACAGAAAGGGTTTGCGGCTGTACTAAAAGCAGTCGAGGCCGGCAAGCCTTGCCCCTCCCTGGAGGAGTGTAAACCCTTGTCGCTGGCCCTGCCTATGGACCACAAAGACTGGAAGGACGTCCATCTTACGTTCTCAGTTGGGAAGTTGGAGGCTGATATTGCCGGACGTCAGTTCGGCGAGGACCTCCCTAAGCTGTCTGACTTTCTTTTGTGGAGAGAGCTCGAGACAAAAGAAAGACTGGCTGCCTCAATGTCTCTTCAGACTACTCTTGAGACGATGGCAAGTGACCCCAAGGTCCATGAAATGTTCATGGTAGTGGCCAAGACTCATCTGGCCACAGTGACGAAGGATCTTTATAGCTTCGTCAGGGCGAGGAGAGCTTGTAGGGAGTTCGTGTTCATCTCGGCTTCGGTGAGGCACGAGCCAAGGAAACTAATCTCCTCCAACATTTGGGGCAAAGACCTTTACCCTACCGAATTGGTCAAAGAAGTTGTTGATAAGGCCGCCTTGGAGAATAGAAACCTTCTCCAGAAGTGGGGCCTGGCTAACAAAAGAAAGTCTTCCCCGGATGAGGGTCCTCAACCAAAGAGGAAGACTATGAGGACTAGGCTACCGTCTCGGCCAGCCAAGCCTCTTAGACAGCAACAGCAACTGCAATTGCCATTGCCTTCAGTGCCCCAGATGGTGGCACAAACCCCGACCACTTTCCAGTGGGTACCCCAGGCTGTGTCGACACAGTCCACAGCATTCACCCCAACGTTCAAAGGGCAGTCTACTTCCTTTCGAGCAAAGCCTAGAGGAGCAGCCAGAGGCTCGTCTAGGCGCCCCTCAAGGGGAAGGGTATTCAGGGGTGGTCGCGGTCAGGGAGGCAAGACCTCAGGACGGCAGTCCAAGTGAGATGATGCCAGAGGAGGGAGACTTCAGAATTTTCAGGATCGTTGGACCTTCGATCCCTGGGCCCACAGCCTACTCAAGAACGGACTGGGCTGGAGCTGGTACAGCACTCCACCCCCGTGCCCTCGGTTTTTCCAACACTCCACCCCCGTTCTGGAGGAGTACGTTCAAGAACTGTTGGAGAAAAAAGTGATCCGAAAGGTGAAGTCCATCAAATTCCAAGGGAGGCTGTTTTGTGTTCCCAAGAAAGACTCGGAAAAGCTCAGAGTCATTCTGGACTTGTCGCCACTCAACAAGTTCATAGTGAATTGCAAATTCAAGATACTAACACTGCAACACATAAGGACCTTACTGCCCAAGAGGGCATTTTCCGTCTCTACAGACTTGTCAGACGCCTATTGGCACGTTCCAATCAACCGTCGACTCTCCCCCTACCTAGGGTTCAGGCTACAACGAAGACTATACGCCTTCAGAGCCATGCCATTCGGGCTAAATATAGCCCCAAGGATTTTCACGAAGCTTGCGAGCGTAGCTCTCAAACAATTACGCCTAAAGGGAATTCAGGTAGTAGCCTACCTGGACGACTGGCTGGTGTGGGCAGCATCCGAGACAGAATGCTTGCAAGCTTCCAGTCAAGTGATCCAGT
Source organism: Palaemon carinicauda (assembly GCF_036898095.1). Lineage (NCBI taxonomy): Eukaryota > Metazoa > Arthropoda > Malacostraca > Decapoda > Palaemonidae > Palaemon > Palaemon carinicauda. The sequence continues at coordinate 13,252,612 of NC_090753.1, forward strand.
TCCTAGAGTATCTAGGCTTCAAGATCAACAGAAAAAAGTCTCGACTTTCTCCATCTCAAAAGTTCCAGTGGCTGGGAATCCACTGGGACCTAATGTCACACCGTTTCTCCATCCCGGCGAAAAAAAGGAAGGAGATAGCGGGTTCTGTCAAGAGACTTCTAGATTCCGAAAGGATATCAAGACACGAACAGGAGAGGGTACTGGGCTCTCTCCAGTTTGCTTCGGTGACAGACCCAGTGCTAAGAGCACAGCTAAAGGATGCAACCTGAGTTTGGAGAAATTATGCATCAAACGCGCGAAGAGATCTGAGAAGACCAGTGCCGCTTCGGCTACGTACTCTTCTCAGGCCTTGGTCCCAAGCCAGACATCTAAAGAAGTCGGTTCTTCTTCAGCCACCTCCCCCGTCGGTGACGATTCACTCAGACGCCTCGAAGGAGGGATGGGGAGGTCACTCTCATCGGAAAAAAGTCCAGGGGACTTGGTCCAAGTTATTCAAGACCTTTCACATAAACTTTCTAGAAGCTATGGCAGTGCTCCTTACCTTAAAGAAAGTCTCCCCGCGTCACTCGATCCACATAAGGTTGGTGATGGACAGTGAGGTAGTTGTGAGATGCTTGAATCAACAAGGATCGAGGTCACCACCTCTCAACCAGGTGATGTTGGCCATCTTCCGATTGGCGGAAAAGAAAAAGTGGTACCTGTCGGCAGTTCACCTTCAAGGAGTCCGCAATGTGACAGCGGACGCTCTATCCAGGTTCACACCGATAGAGTCGGAATGGTCCTTAGACGCAGGATCATTCTCCTTCATTCTGAATCAAGTCCCAGAACTGCAGATAGACCTCTTTGCGACGAAAGACAACAAGAAGTTGCCCCTGTACGTGTCCCCGTACGAGGACCCCTTAGCGGAAGCAGTGGACGCGATGTCTTTGTGTGATTTCGCCTGGGGCTCTGATCCCGAGGTCGTTAAGAGAATCCCGGCATTAATGTATCAAAAATATATATGGCTTATTTGAATATGAAAAACACATCTAAATGCGCAAAATTTATCATATATATATATATATATATATATATATACACACACACACATATATATATATATATATATATATATATATATATATATATATATATATATATATATATATACACACACATATATATATATATATATATATATATATATATATATATATATATATATATATATATATATATATATATATATGTGTGTGTGTGTATATATATATATGTATATGTATATATAAATATATTTATATATATATATATATATATATATATATATATATATATATATATATATATATATATATATATATATATATATATATATATATATATATATATACACACACATATATATATATATATATAAATATATATATATATATACATATATATATATATATATACATATATGTATATATTCATATATATATATATATGTATATATATTTATACATATATATATATGTATGTGTATATATATATATATATATATATATATATATATATATATATATATATATATATATATATATATATATATATACGTATATATATACATATATATATATATATATATATATATATATATATATATATATATATATGTATATATAAATATATATATATATATATATATATATATATATATATATATATATATATATATATATATATATACATATATATATATATATATATATATATATATATATATATATATATATATATATATATATATATATATATATATATTATTTGAAAGATCAGAAAAGGATAAAAAATAAGAATGGGAGTTGTAGTAAATATCACTGCGAAGCATATCACAACTGAGATGGTGTGGTCACGTATTAAAGATGGGTAGTGGGGAGGGAGTAAGGAGGGCTTGGAAGGAACTTGTAATGGGGAGAACATCAACAGGGAGGCGTAGAATTAGATAATGAGACTAGCTGATGGAGGATATTTAGTGAAGATGTTTGGTGGAAGAGGATGCCTTTGATCTAAGGCAATGGAGAAGGTGCATCAGGCAACTGGCACCCTCAATGTAGGGATAGCAGTGGGGAAGAATATCATCAGCCATTACCAGTCCACTGCAATGACAAAGACCTCAGACATGTTCATACCTTTGCTTCTGTTTATGGTATTTCTGTGCCAGTCTACACCAGTAAACTTTCAAATACATCGTCTTCTCTTCCTTCCCCTGCTTCATTTAATATCTTTAAATATCCATTCTGTTATTCTTAATGTCCATCTATTGTGTGTCATTCTCAATGAATGTCCTGACCATGTCTATTATTTTTTTTTATTTATTTATATATTTATTTTTTTTGTAACGTGTTTTTAGCATATCCTCTACTTTAGTTTTGCTCTCTTGTCCATATTCTCTTTTTTTTTGTCTCTTATTGTTATTCCCATCATTATTCTTTATTTAGCTCTCTGTGTTGTAACTAGCTTATGTTCTAAAGATTTAGTAAAGCTCCAAGTTTTATACTAGTAGGACTATCTCATTAGATACTTCTCCTTTTGGATATAGTGGCATTTTACTTTTTGTAACCTCATTTACATTACCAAATGGACTACAAAGCATGCTTATCATCTTTAAATTTAGCTCTCTTGTCCTGGGGAAACAACCATGTTCTACGTTCGTATATATAATCAAAATCTCAGGAGGCTCGTCCATAACTGGTATTTGTTGTCTTTATATTTTCATTGAACATCATCTTGGTTTTACTTGTATTAATTTTCAGTGCTACATTTCTGCTTTTTCTATTAAAATTTTCTTTAATCTTTTGTAATTCCTCATAATTCACTAAACACTTTTATGTCGTCTTTAAATCTTAAGTTGTTAAGGTGTTTCCCATTTATATTAATGTCTACATTTTACCAATTCTTAGAAAATTTCTTCTAGGCATGTGAATAATTTATAAGAGATGTGGTCTTCCTGTCTAACGCCTATCTTAATCGGAATTTTCTTAGTATCATCATGTAGTATTAAGATTGTAATACTTCCTGTATATATATCTTCAAGTGTTCTAATATAAGATTCTTCTATTCCTAGTTTTGGAAGGGTTTCCATTAAGCTGAAGTTTTGACCAAATCAAAAGCTTTTCCACATTTTAGAAATACCATACGTGATGGTTTGTTATACTCTGTTGATTTTCCAGTAGCTGGTTAATTACATGGATATGGTCAATTGTTGAAACACACTTCTTAAGCCTGCCTGCTCTCTTTGTTGATGAGAGTGTAGCTGTCTTTCTATTCGTTATAATATGATCTTTGTAGATACTTTATATATTACGGAAGGTAAACGTAATAGTTGGTGAATTTTCAGTTATTTTGTCACCCTTTTTATAAACTATTATAATGATAAAGTTTTTTCCAGGCTGTAGGTATAGAACATTCGTGCAGACATTTCGTGTCGAGTTTAGCAAGTTTTACTAATATGAAATCTCCTTCATCTAATATTGAATATATTCTTATGATATTTTCTCCTGTTCCTTACCTCTTTTCATGCCTCTTAATGCTTTCTTTACTTCTCCTATTGTTACCTTCGTTACCGGGTCAAGTGTTTCGTAAATTTTAATTGTGAATTTATTTCTTAATTCACTATTGTATAGTATTGTATAGAAATCCTATACTATCTTTATCACTCCATCTCCGTTGTGGATGATATCTCCATTTCTCTCTTTCCAAGGCAAAAATCTGTTTTTTCGTCAATTTGATACTTCTTCCTTTTTTAGTGTGTCCTCGATATTGGTCTGATTGGATTTACTTATATCTTGGGTTTTTAATGCTTTATTGTTTTGGATAGTTTTGCTAGTTCCATTTCATCTCTCTTTAATTTTATCCTCATTTTAAGTCAGGTTTTCATTAAGTTTCTAATAGTTTTCCTTAATCTTGTTCAAGAAGTGTTTCACCTACCTCTTGTGCTAATTCCAATTCAAATTTTGTTATATTACTTATTTTTTCCTTTACTTGCTTCCATTCCACCATGTAACTGGGAGTACCCATTCTGTATTACTCGACTAAATTTATCAGGTTTTTCTTTTATTACAGTAGTGTTAATTTTTTTCTTAGTGTTCATCTTTCTCTCCATCCTCAGATCTAAAGAAATTTAGTTTTTCAACATTCTATGAATGCTTGACTTTAACTTTTATAACAGTGTTACATCTTTAACTAAATTAACTCATTTTGCTGAGAATAAAATATATTTTTTTTTTGGGGGGGGGGGGATTCTCCACTTGGGCGTGTCAATGTCTGTTTCCTATGATTGTTTATATAAAAGGGGGTTTTCATGAATCTAAGATATTTTCCTATAGCAAATTCTTTAAACATGTCTCATCTGTCATACCCTGTTCTTACTACTAATTCATAAACTGCTGATTCTCCTCTGCTCCTATGACGTACTTTAGATTTGCAATCACCCAACACGAATGTAAATTGAGTCGTGCGGTTTATTTTATAGATATCTTCGGATCTTTACTGAAAGTTTTTATTTCTTGTTCTAAGTGGAATATTGTTGGTGCATACGTTTGAATGATCTTCGGTTTAATTTATCTTGGAATTCCATAAGTAGTATACAGAATTCTTTAATGTTATGTGAAAAAGGTTTATTGATAAAAGTATATATATGTATATATATATTCATATATATATATGCACACACACACACACACACACATATATATATATATATATATATATATATATGGATATCTATATATATATATATATATATATATATATATATATATATATATATATATATATATATATATATATATATATATATATATATTTATTTATTATTACTATCCAAGCTACAACCTTAGTTGGAAAAGCAAGATGCTATAAGCCCAGGGGCCCCAATAGGGAAAAATAACCCAGTGAGGAAAGGAAATAAGGAAATAAATAAATGAAGAGAACAAATTAAAAATAAATCATTCTAAAAAAGGCAACAACGTCATAACAGACATGTCATGTATAAAGTATTACATCGAAAACCAATTTGTCATATATAAACTATAAAAAGACTCATGTCCGCCTGGTCAACAAAAAAGCATTTGCTCCAACTTTGAACTTTTGAAGTTCTACTGATTCAACTTCCCGATTAGGAATATCATTCCACAACTTGATAACAGCTGGAATTATACTTCTAGAGTACTGCGTAGTATTGAGCCTCAGGGTGGAGAAGGCCTGGCTATTAGAATTAACTGCTTGCCTAGTATTACGAACAGAATAGAATTGTCCAGGGAGATCTGAATGTAAAGGATGTTCAGAGTTATGAAAAATCTTATGCAACATGCATAATGAACTAATTGAACGACGGTGCCAGAGATTAATATCTAGATCAGGAATAAGAAATTTAATAGACCGTAAGTTTCTGTCCAACAAATTAAGATGAGAATCAGCAGCTGAAGACCAAACAGGAGAACAATACTCAAAACAAGGTAGAATGAAAGAATTAAAACACTTCTTCAGAATAGATTGATCACCGAAAATCTTAAAAGACTTTGTCAATAGGCCATTTTTTTGTGCAATTGAAGAAGACAGAGACCTTAAATGTTTCTCAAAGGTAAATTTGCTGTCGAGAATCACATCTAAAATTTTGGAAGAGTCATACAAATTTAAAGAAACATTATCAATACTGAGATCTGGATTTTGAAGACCTACCTACAATCATACTTTGAGTTTTGTTAGGATTCAACTTCATACCCCATAATTCGCACCATGCACTGATTTTAGCTAAATATCTATTAAGGGATTCACCAACTCCAGATCTACATTCAGGGGATTGAATTGATGCCAAGAGAGTAGCATCATCTGCATATGCAACAAGCTTGTTTTCTAGGCCAAACCACATGTCATGTGTATATAGTCTGAAAAGTAATGGGCCAAGAACACTACCCTGTGGAACACCGGATATCACATTCCTATACTCACTATGGTGCCCGTCAACAACAACTCTTTGAGATCTATTACTTAAAAAATCAATAATCCATCCATTTACCAAGGCACTTCCCCCAATTTTGGGGGGTAGCCGACATCAACAAAGAAACAAAACAAAAAGGGGACTACTCTCCACGTTCCTCCAGCCTAACCAGGGAATCAGCCGAGTTCAGCTGGTACTGCTAGGGTGCCACAGCCCAACCTCCCACAATTCAATCAATAATAACGCTAAGAAACGACCCACCCACTCCCAACTGTTTGAGTTTGAAAACAAGGACCTCATGATTTACACGGTCAAAGGCAGCACTAAAATCAAGGCCAATCATACGCACTTCCTGACCACAATCAAGGGACTTCTGTACAGCATTGGAGATTGTAAGAAGAGTATCACATGCTCCAAGTCCTTTACGAAAACCAAATTGCAAACTAGGGAGTAGATGATTACCTTCAGCAAACCTATTAAGACGTTTTGCCAGAAGACCTTCAAAAACTTTAGATAATATGTGAGTTATGGAAATTGGGCGGTAATCAGTAAGACTTGAGCTACCACAAACACATCTACATAGAGGAGTAACATTACCAATTCTCCAACAAGTGCTAAAAGCTCCTCTTCTTGCTAACTTGCGCAAATTAACAGATAACTTTGGAGCTAAGAAATCTGCTGTCTTTATAAAAAACAAAGGAAAATACCATTTGGGTCTACACCTCCATAAGCATCAAGGTCCATCAACAGAGTTTTAATCTCACGAGATCAAAAAGCTAAACTAGTTAGTTTAGCCTCAGGAAAACAGGAATGAGGAAGTTCAAGTTTTTCATTACTCTGTTTACTGTCAAAAACACCAGCCAAAAGGGTTGCCTTTTCCTTTGGACAGTGAGTGACTGAGCCATCAGGTTTAAGTAAAGGAGGAACTGTTGCATCTACACCAAAAAGTGCAGATTTAAGGGTAGACCACCATTTATGTTCCTGAGTTGTACCAGAAAGGGTTTCTTTTATGGTTAAATTGTACTACTTTTCAGGTGAGGCATAAACTCTCTGAGCAAAAGCTTGAAGCTGAGTATAGTTGTTCCACGTCAAATGTGATCAGTTACCCTTTCAAAGGTGATAGGCCTCCTGCTTCTCCAAATAAGCACGTCTACAATCATCATTGAACCACGGTTTGTCTTTCACTCGGTACCTTAGCACACGAGAAGGGATACGCCTATCAATTATGTTGACTAGATTCTCATTCAAAGGGACAATAGGATCTACACTATTATATAATTTTGACCAATTCAAGCACAAAAGATCATGCAAAATCCCATTCCAGTCTGCTTGAGATTTCATATAAATTTTACAAGAATATGATATATCAGGGACAGGCTGCTCAGTCTTCACTAATAATGAAATCAAGGCATGATCAGATGTCCCGACTGGAGAACCAACCTTACTAGTTATAACGCCAGGGGAGTCAGTGTATACGAGGTCCAAGAAATTACCAGACCTGTGAGTAGCTTCATTTATGATTTGCTCACAGCCTGATTCAGAGGCAAAGTCTAAAGCTCTTAAGCCATGGCGATCGGTAGGAGAGATAGAACTTAACCACTCCCTATGGTGAGCATTAAAATCACCAACAAAGACGAAAAAAGCCTTTCTATCATCTTCTTGTATCTTAGCCATAATGGTAAGAAGACAATCGAAGTTAGAATCATCCATGTCTGGATTCCGGTAGATCGAACACAAATAAAAGTTGTTATGCCTGCCACAAACTTTTATTACCTGAATATCATGACATCCACATTGATAGCAGGACTTATGAGAAGCAGGGTACTCGGTCCTGATATACACCGCCATTCCCCTGGCCCTAGTGATGGCAGCAAGTTTTAACATTATTGGCTTCTTAAAACCACTTATAATGAGCTCAAATGAATGCCTCATATCAGAAACCAGAGTTTCTGAGCACAAAAGATTATCATACTGTCTGGATGCAGCTGTAAGGTCTTGGATATTTGCATGAAGATCACGAATATTGCAATACAGAAGACGACATTGACGAAATCTAGGACGTACTGGTCCCGGATTTCGCTCAATGTCTCCAGACAGCCTAAGAATTAATAGAAATAAAAAAGAGACATCATACTTAAAAACTAGATTGACAAGAATTATAGTAAAAACAATATGTACAGAATAGAATTATAATTAAAGTGATTGATGATACCCATAGACTATAGTAAAAAGTCGGAAAAACTGGTCAACATGGAGGAGCCGATACACCATGCAAGGCTAAATACCCTCCATGATAGCCACTTCAACTGAAGGGAGGACAGTAAGGATGGTTTTGAGAAGAAAAAGAGTCAGAAAAAGGAAAAAACAACCTCTTGATAAACCACCTGGCATCCATGGCCCTTCTATTAAGCCTGCCCAACACACCATTTCAAAAAAACAAGAGGAAGAAAAAAAAAATAATAAGATAGAATAGTGTGCCCGAGTGTACCCTCAAGCAAGAGAACTCTAACCTAAGACAGTGGAAGACCATGGTACAGAGGCTATGGCACTACCCAAGACTAGAGAACAATGGTTTAATTTTGGACTGTCCTTCTCCCTGAAGAGCTTCTTACCATAGCTAAAGAGTCTCTTCTACCCTTACCAAGAGGAAAGTACACTGAACAAATTGCAGTACAGTAATTAACCCCTTAGGTGAAGAAGTGTTAAGAATATCATTGTTGTCAGGTGTATGAGGAAAGACGAGAATATGTAAAGAATAGGCCAGACTATTCTCTGTAAGTGTAGGCAAAGAAAAAATAAGCCGTGACCAGAGAGAGGGATCCAATGCATTACTGTCTGGCCAGTCAATATTTTCTCTTTTAACAAATATGATACTTTTTTATCTTTTGAAATATGAATATAAAGTTAACTCTTCTTAAAAAAAATTAAGGATCTATTAATATAGAAAAGTCAGAATTTGAGGCATTGTCACTTTCTCTTGCCTCTGCCATTCTTGAAAGACCTTTAAACTTCAAAAATGATGAATTAGATAGAACTTTTATCCGGGGAAAAAAGTTTGGAAAAATATTGTTTTACATTAACGTAATAAAAATACGAGAGCAAACTAAAGTATAGAATATTCTAACAACATTTAGGGAAAGGAATTGGAATACAAGATAGGTCCGTTAATAATGAAAGTGGATCTGGGGAAGGAAGAAAAGACGTTGGATTTAGTAGTATCGATTAACTAAGAACGACCAATATCAAACGAGAGTGAAAGCACATGCTTGACGACTTTATCCTTCGGTGAACTAGTTACGTCTGGTACTGCTGATGCTTCTGCTGATGATGATGATGAAAATGATATATATATATATATATATATATATATATATATATATATATATATATATATATATATATATATATATATATATATATATATATATATGTATATATATAAATATATATATATATATATATATATATACATATGTAAATATATATATATATATATATATATATATATATATATATATATATAATATATATATATATATATATATATATATATATATATATATATATATATATATATAAATAAATATATATATACATATATATATATATATATATATATATATATATATATATATATATATATATATATATACATGTATATATATATATATACATATATATATATATATATATATATATATATATATATATATATATATATATATATACCACAAGCCATTACCAGACCACTGCATGATAAAGATCTCAGACAAGGCCTTCGACTTGCATCTGTTTATGGTCTTTTTTATGTCAGTCCACAACCGCATAATTGCTTAGTTACTCCATCGTATTTTTTGCCTTCTGTCTCTTCTACAATCTCTAGGTACCTATTCTGATATTCGTAATGTTCATCTATCATCTGCCATTCTCATTAGATGTCCTGCCCATGTCCATTCCTTTTTTCTAATATGTTGTTACAATATCCATCACTTTAGTCTGCTCTCGTGTTGGTGTGTGTCTGTCTCTTAATGTTATTCTTATTCATTATTCTTTCCATATATCTTTGTAATCAGCTTATATTCTACTTCTTTAGTAATGCTCTAAGTTTCTGATGCCTACGCTAAAACTGGAATGACCATCTAATTAAATACTGGTTTGACCTTCCCATTGGCCTTTGCGTAATTACATACTCGAGTATCCATAACGACAAATAAAGTCGATGATACATGAAAGGAAAAGGTGCAATCCCCAACCTTTGGGGTTGTGGTGGCCTATTGGAAACATCCCTGCCTGGCAATCTTCCGAACTGAGGTTCGAGTCCCGCTTAAGTTTCATAGTTGATTTCTAGTATTTGCAACCTCCCCTTCCTTGTTAGCTAGGGATGGAGTGTTAGGGGTAGTCTACTGTATATGTCTACCTGCTATTACCTGGGCCTCCCGCTTACTAGCTTTGGTGGAAAGGGGGCTTGATCGCTAAACATATGTGTATAAGGTCAGTCACTAGAGCATTATCCTACTAGCTAGAGCCTTGGCACTGTAATTTATGACCGGGTTTAAAACCTTTAAACCTACACGGGTATAGATGCAAGAGTTGATAGAGACCGACAGAGGTAAACGGAAAGTTAATTATTTGTATATCATACTGGGATGGAACCGTAGCCCCTTCAAATTAAAGGCAAGGTTACTACCAATCATGCCTCCAAAGGTTCTAAAAGAAGTTGGAAGCTAAGTGTAAATAGCACTTCAGGTTTTACCTGGTGTGACATCAGTCTCATAAACAGCGAGTTTTCCCCGACTTCCCAGCCCACCGGGTGACAAAATTGATAGCAGTTAATTCAAATTACCCTGAATAAGCCAATATGGATGAAAATTAACACAATATGGTGCTCAAATGGAAACAGGAGAGAGAGAGAGAGAGAGAGAGAGAGAGAGAGAGAGAGAGAGAGAGAGAGAGAGAGAGAGAGAGAGACTTTGATTTATTCGCATAGAATACGGGAGAATGTTGCTGGCGTGACGGAGAATGGGGTGGTGAAATGGTCGGTGCCCTTTTTAATCAAACTGTTACTTGAAGAGTTTAGACTCGTATATAGAATATTATAATGACACTTTTCTTAATTGAGTTTAGGAAACAGTACGTTAATCACCATTATCAATAAATGAAAACAGTAAACTG
>NC_090753.1:13264242-13271742 GCF_036898095.1 Palaemon carinicauda
AATCATGAAAATTCGCCCTCAGATGAAATATTACCATATCCAAATTTTGTGTCTAGTATTGTCGGAGTTGTGAACTAACAGTCTCTAGAAATTTTATATATTAAACTCGAGATTTATTGATATGAAAATTTGGAGCAGAAGTAATAATCTGGCATTTCCGTATTTGCTTGGGCTAAGAGATGACATTTATACAAACAAATATCCCAATATCATTTAATATTTGTGAAAAAAAAAGTGATGAAACTATTACATAGAAGTGTATTAGAGACAAGTGGAAGACTTAACCAATTTAATTAAGATATCATTAATTGGGCCTGTATGATATTGCCTTTTTATAGTTGATTTTGCTAAGAAAAGCCATTTATGGATAGTAATTTTTTTAATATTATGCACAAAATCAAAAACTGTTGAAACATATTAGTAAAAAAAAAAAACCTACCAATTTAATTAAGCTGGCTTTTATTTGGTTAAACAGAATTATAAATATATATCTTTCAACTTTCTGTCAAATCAATACTCTATTACGAACTGAAGAACCAGGTTAAATAATGGCTGCTTCACATTATCTTCAGAAATAGATTTTGCGAATTTTATGCAGAATTCAAAGCAAAAATTTAAATATCTTCTGTTTACTTGTGGGTGCTGGAAAATTCTTATATATTCTCTCTTGTCCTCATACGTCTTCTGTTTCAAAGGAGAACCATCTGTTAACAGGCAAATGCTAGAAAACTCTTCAGTGTTATTTTTGTTCTCATACCTGAGTACAAAGAGAAACATATTCGAATTGTCCTTTGTTCACCGCATGGAAGATCAGAGGAAATGCAGAATTGACATTCCCATCGTCCTGTACAAAATACACATGTATCAAAGTCTATAGCTTTGCATTTCACTTCGAAGAAAACAAGAGAGAAATGGTTCATGTAAATTGACTTATAGTTGAAATTAGAAGAGAAAGATTTCAGGAATAGATTCAAGATTATGCAGATCTCTCTCTCTCTCTCTCTCTCTCTCTCTCTCTCTCTCTCTCTCTCTCTCTCTCTCTCTCTCTCTCTATATATATATATATAATATATATACATATATATATATACATATATATGTAATTATATATATATATATCTATATATATATATATATGTATATTATATATATATATATATATATATATATATATATATACATACATATATATATATTTATATATATATATATATATATATATATATATATATATATATATATATATATATACATACATATATATATATATATATATTTATATATATATATATATATATATATATATATATATATATATATATATATACACACACACACACACATATATATATATATATATATATATATATATATATATATATATATATATATATATATCACCATCAAAAAATCTCAGTGGTCAGCGTGTTAATGAAAATTGCCAAATCGAACACAGGAGTAAGGACATGTCTGAGAACTTCATCTTGCAGTGGACCAGAAACTAAACTAAGCACTGCGTTTGAGAGAGAGAGAGAGAGAGAGAGAGAGAGAGAGAGAGAGAGAGAGAGAGAGAGAGAGAGAGAGAGAGAGAGAGAGAGAGAGAGGCTTGAACAGGTGGAGGAAGATTATTTTTCCATGGTTATGATATATTGTAGGTTTTGGCAATTGATGAAAAACTTTTTCGTGTTTTTTTATCGTTTGAGACTATTTTTATCTCCTTCAAAAGGAGCAGTTTTGACTCCGTTTCATTCCCATCTGTATTGATTTGACTGTTTCAAGCTCTCAAATCTTCAGGGCCATTGTTCCACTCCAGCTCAACATGGTAATTCTTCGTCAGCAAAATATATCTCGTTAAAAAAAAGAACATCAATATAATAGTCTTCTTCTTCTTCTTCTTCTTCTTCTTCTTCTTCTTCTTCTTTTAGCACACATTATTGATCTAGAATAACAGATAACTTATATTGAAACTTGTTGTTGTTGTTGTTCTTCTTCTTCTTCTTCTTCTTCTTCTTTATTATTGCATTTCAATTGCTGTAGAATAACAAATATCCTAACAGAGATTTATGAGTTATCATTTCGCCTTAAGCCCATTAGACACCATCATTTTCTCTGGAACATCACTTAGATGGACCATTGGTTTTAACTAAGGTTTAAAAGGATTCTCTATTGCAGATTGGAGCTTTTGCTCTATATTACGTTGTTGGTTCTCGAGGTTAGTTCTTTATGATGGTAAATTTCTCTTTTGATTTTTTTTCATCTTAAAAGGATTTACTTTTTTTTTCTCAGTTTCTGGTGTCCTAATATAATACATTTGGTTTATATAACCAAAAAATTATCGTACTTTGGAACTATTGAAATATTTTTTCATGGATTAAATTATTTATTTTTTATTTTTAGAATAATCAATCATTCGATGCGTTCGTGATTAGAGATGACCCACTATTGCATCTTTCTGGCTTAAATTGTAGTAATGAAAAAGCAGTGAATCGGTACCAAAATGTTTGAAACTGTTTACTTATAAGTCTCAATAATAATTACTTTCTTCATCCTCTACATAGGTCCGTAATGACTTCATGCCATATGACGCTTTCCTGGTCAATAATTCTGAGCTCTACGTAATTCTCATATCTAACCTTCCTTCACATTGTCATCATCAAGTTATGCTATGAAAATATTGTCAAAATATAGATTATTATCATCGCTTAAAAACCTGTCTGGTCTCTACTTATGTTGCTCTTGTAGTTCCTAGTGTGAACACTACCATTATTTTCCTACTTCTCCGTTTTTCATGCACATTTCGTCATGAAATTTGGCTGCCACAATAGGATATATTTGGTATATAGACTCTAGAAGAGAGCACTTACTGATATCTGAACATAAAACTTATGTCAGACCAATAATTATTAACTTATTAAATAATTAAAAATTTTAAAGGTAATAATTCCAAAGGCTTACTCACCCATTATTACTTGGCTGATATTTCCAAAGGATACTCGCCTCGACTCTCTAAGCCTGATTTCTTTTGTTTTTTTGGTTATTAGTAAATAATGGAAAAAAATCAATCAACTCTCGTAACAGAAAGAAAATGGCTTTGTTTGGTATAAAGTAGAACAGGGGAGTCAGGAGATTACAGTGATGTACTTATCTTTAATGATTAGTAATTAACGAATAATTATTGAAAACACTGGATTTCAAAAGTTAATGGAAAACCCTCATGTTTAGTGTCAAATCTTTGATGACTAATTAACCAAAATATTTGCTAAATAATAATTTTAGAGGTTGTGGTTGCTTATTGAAAACGTCCCTGTCTGTCAATCAACGGAATGAACTTTGAGACCCACTCAAGCTCAAGAGTTCCTTAAGTGTATGCAACCTCACCATCTTTGCGAGCTAAGAATGGGGGTTTTGGGAGAGCTTAAAGGTTTACTTGCTAAGTCATCAGCAGCCATTGCCTGGCCCTCCCTATTCCTAGCTTAGGTGGAGAAGGGGTTTCGGCACTCACCATATGTGTATATAGCCAGTATCTAGGCATTATTACTGACCCTGGCCTCTGCATCCATGAGTGGCCCTTAAACTAGAATTACTGCCCCCTCTAATAGTTCATTAGAAATTGTTTTCAAATATTTTTCATTTTTTTTTTCAATCTGTTATATATGTTCTAATAACCACTTGAAATAATATATGAGCATTAGATTCTTTATATTATTATTATTATTATTATTATTACTATCCAAGCTACAACCCTAATTGGAAAAGCAAGATGCTATAAGCCCAGGGGCTCCAATAGGGAAAAATAGCCCAGTGAGGAAAGGAAATAAGGAAATAAATAACTGAAGAAAACAAATTAACAATAAATCATTCTAAAAAAAGTAATGTCAAAAGAGATATATCATATATAAACTATTAACAACGTCAACAACAAAAATGTCATATATAAACTATAAAAAAGACTCATGTCCGTCTGGTCAACAAAAAAGCATTTGCTCCAACTTTGAACTTTTGAAGTTCTACTGATTCAACAACCCGATTAGGAAGATCATTCCACAACTTGGTAACAGCTGGAATGAAACTTCTAGAGTACTGCGTAGTATTGAGTCTTATGATGGAGAAGGCCTGGCTATTAGAATTAACTGCCTGCCTAGTATTACGAACAGGATAGAATTGTCCAGGGAGATCTGAATGTAAAGGATGGTCAGAGTTATGAAAAATCTTATGCAACATGCATAATGAACTAATTGATCGACGGTGCCAGAGATTAATATCCAGATCAGGAATAAGAAATTTAATATACCGTAAGTTTCTGTCCAACAAATTAAGATGAGAATCAGCAGCTGAAGACCAGACCGGAGAACAATACTCAAAACAAGGTAGAATAAAAGAATTAAAACACTTCTTCAGAATAGATTGGTAGTATTATTCATACGTAACTTCATATGGAGTGACATTCTATTTTTTATCAATGATATCCTTCTATAGCAATAATGAATAATGGTAATAAAAGAATAAATATTGCCATTGCTCTTTAGACGCAATGCGCCTGTGATTTGTGGAAACGTTTTATTGATTCCAGTTTTGTGTAGTAAAAAGAGTGAATGGCCACCTTATTCAGCAATTCTTTTATGACAAAGACATGAACGGGTGTCTGCCTCTAAAAAATCACAGTTGTGCTGTGGGGGGATGTTGCAAGAACAAGCCCCACACCCTGAATCACACCTACTGACAATTGTCCCACAACACAAACATTCCCCTTACTTTGTCAACTGGACTCTTGGACAGAAGGAAAATTGAACCAAACATATCCTTAAAACTATATTTCTTAAAACTAAAAATAAATCATAAACCATCCCCAATCAGAATAAACCCTCATAATCAATAAAGCTTAAAACTAAACACTAACAAAACTTAAACACACACAAAAAAAAAAAAAAAAAACCTAACATCATTCAAATAAACCAAAAAAAAAATAAATAAAAAAAACCTTACAAATCTTAAAAACTACACGCACACCAACTCAAAATATATGTTTGTAAATAGTGCGACACCAACACTGTCGCCACACACAAGCCAAACGGTCTTTTCACGGCAAACTACCACTACAGTTTATGGTAACAGAAGAGTTCCTTAATTTGCCACAACAGCCTTAACTCTTCATGGTCATGGGTGTCATCATCATCACCATCATCATCAAAATAATAATCATCATCATTCGTAAACTCATTTCACAGGCCAGGTCATCAACGGTTCAGCAATCCAAAAAGCATTCTCAATACAAAATCAATCACAGGCCAGGTCATCAACGGTTCAGCAATCCAAAAAGCAGTCTTAATACAAAATCAATTCCAGGCCAGGTCATCAACAATAAATCCACTTTCTAAATTTAGTCTCTCTAAAGCAGGAATCACGGCCGGCCAAAATAAAAAAGAAAAACACTTACGAACACTCCTAGCTAACTAAACTATCGCACTACAATCAAAGATAAATGATAAATCATTCCTATCATTCACAATTAAGAAAAGCAAAGATAAACAAAACTGTACTTACTTTTTTAATAAATAAACACTTCCACGCAGGTAATAAAGAATAAAATTATAATCCAGCATTCACAAACGCAACTGCCTAGAGCTGTAGTTAAATCAAAAATATTCACCCAAGACATTCACCACTGTCGTAACCTAACTAAAACATAAACAAACAATCTCATTTAAACCAACAGTCTTTCTCACAACAAACAATCGATATACTAACTACCCCTATCTCTCTCTCTCTCTCTCTCTCCTCTCTCTCTCTCTCTCTCTCTCTCTCTCTCTCTCTCTCTCTCTCGATTTGGCAAACAAAGCAATAAAAATAAAACAAAAATTAATCCTCCACAGTGCCATTATTTTTAGTGCATTTAATTACAATGAGGCTTCAAGAAAATAAATCATCTGAATTACTGTTGTATTAGAATTATTTATCATCATTTCCATAAAAAAAAATACATATCCATACTTTTTCTTTGCTACAGTTTCCTTATGAGCGCCCTGCAGCAGAGGCTTTTTATTATATTCATCCAGTAACCACCTACAATGATTTTATTGGATCTTTTTCTTTTCTTCATTGTGTATCTCTGCACTTTTTTTTATATAACTACCTTACTCATGAGGCTGCACATAATAATAATAATAATAATAATAATAATAATAATAATAATAATAATAATAATAATAATAATAATAATAATAATAATAATAATAAATTTGCAAATGCAACTAATTTTAACACTAATTACATTTTACAATGTTATATATATATATATATATATATATATTATATATATATATATATATATATATATATATATATATATATATATTATACATATATATATATATAAATATATATATATATATATATATATATATATATATATATATATATATATATATATATATATATATATATATATATAGATATATATATATTTTCTGTATACCTTTACGTTTAATGAATATCGATAAAGTTTACTAAATAGTATTTTTAGTTCCTTTATAGCTTGCTTATAAGAACTCTTAGCGCATCAGACTTTTACGATGTTTTGAGTTTGAGGGAATTTAAAAGCGAAGCTAAGACTCCTTCCGTGCATTTTGAGTTAAAATCATTATTATTATTATTATTATTATTATTATTATTATTATTATTATTATTATTATCATTATTATTATTATTATAAGTAGTAGTAGTAGTAGTAGTAGTAGTAGTAGTAGAAATTTATAACATTTGTAATATTATTAAAATTATGAACATTTTCAAAGTTAGTATTATCATTTAAATTCTTAAAATTTCTAATTCATTAAATTACTGAAAAATTTATTATACATATAACAATTATTATTATTATTATTATTATTATTATTATTATTATTATTATTATTATTATTATTATTACTAATATGAATTTTTCTTTATCAAAATGATCAAATTAATATTTTTTTTTTCAAAATTATGAAAATCTTGTTTAAAATATCCAAATAATATTACTATCAAAATGATTAAAGTTACTATTTTTTCTAATTATCAAAATTATCATTATTTGTGTAATCACTATTATTAGTAATACTATGAAAACTGGTAGTAATATTATTAAAATAATAGAAATTAGTACAGCCTTATTATTAAAATCATTAACATTGTTATTATCCATAGAATTATTATTATTATTATTATTATTATTATTATTATTATTATTATTATTATTATCATTATTATTATTACTATTATTATTAAATTTAGCCGGAAAAAGTGGTGTCAAATTTTTAATTCCTCTAAGCTTGCTCCAGGACACTGGTCTCCAGGAAATTGGTCTGATTAAATCTCATTTATCGATTCATTCGCTAAAATATTCACAATTCAGTCCGGTGTTCGCTCTGGAGAATATGGTTTCGCCTGGAGAATTATCAATCAACAATTCGTATCTGTATATTTTTCAAAGTATTTTATCCAAGTTTATGGGAAATTATTCAC
>NC_090753.1:13281742-13284242 GCF_036898095.1 Palaemon carinicauda
TTCTCCTGTCTGGTCTTCAGCTGCTGATTCTCATCTTAATTTGTTGGACAGAAACTTACGGTCTATTAAATTTTTTATTCCTGATCTAGATATTAATCTCTGGCACCGTCGTTCAATTAGTTCATTATGCATGTTGCATAAGATTTTTCATAACTCTGACCATCCTTTACATTCAGATCTCCCTGGACAATTCTATCCTGTTCGTAATACTAGGCAGGCAGTTAATTCTAATAGCCAGGCCTTCTCCATCACGAGGCTCAATACTACGCAGTACTCTAGAAGTTTTATTCCAGCTGTTACCAAGATGTGGAATGATCTTCTTAATCGGGTGGTTGAATCAGTAGAACTTCAAAAGTTCAAAGTTGGAGCAAATGCTTTTTTGTTGATCAGGCGGACATGAGTCTTTTATAGTTTATTTATGACATATTTGTTTTTGATGTTGTTAATAGTTTATATATGACATGTCTTTTTTGACGTTGTTACTGTTTTTAGAATGATTTATTGTTAATTTGTTCTCTTCATTTATTTATTTCCTTATTTCCTTTCCTCACTGGGCTATTTTTCCCTGTTGGAGCCCCTGGGCTTATAGCATCTTGCTTTTCCAACTAGGGTTGTAGCTTGGATAGTAATATATATATATATATATATATATATATATATATATATATATATATATATATATATATATATATATATATATATATTGAAATAGATTATGCAATGTATGTCTCCACGCAACATACATACTGATACGTGAGAGTAAGATTCAACGATATGTTTTTAACGTATTCCTAATAAACAAGTTTATAGATTGTGGTAAAACAATCTTATAAAGCTCATGATGACGATAACTGATTAATGGAAAATCATGTTAATGTTCAAACAAATCAATTTATCTAATAACAAGCTGGAAAATATAGGCCTAACCACTAAGTTAAATGGGTATATAATTTGGATTTTTTTTTCCACACCAACTTGTCTTATTTATGGTTTGATTTAATTAGATGCCAAACTTCTTTGTTCTCTATCAAAAGATATAACGCTATAAAAGCGCATTTGGAAAGGCAACATTTCGGTACTTGGGATTTAAGTAGGAATAGGACTAATCACACCGGTATCCGCTAACGTCGAAGGAATAAGGGAAGCCTCACCGACCCCCCCCCCCCCAACCCCCAACGAGGAAAGGAAGCAATTACAACGTTTTTTACGGATGGCAAAATTCTACCAACGTTTTTGCCCAACCTTTTTTGCTGGAGTCGCTTCCCTGATGGATTGACCAACCAAAGAAAAATTGTATGGACCAGCGAGTGCTAGGAACGCTTAGACAGGATAAAGTCAATATTAACTTCAAGACCGCTACTATGTGAACTTGATTTCAAAAAGGAATTCCTTATCCAAGTGGATGAGTCAGATAATGTGATTGGAGCTGTCTCATTGCAAGGAGACGAGGAAGGAATTTTTCACAATGTTTTCTTTATGTTGTCGAAGCTGAAGAAACATCAACAAGCCTACTCGGCACTTGAAACGGAACTACTAGGCTAATCACAGCGATACAAAAATATGAAGTCTACGTGAACAGACCACAGAATGAATAGATTACGGTGTACTCGGATTACAATCCTTTAACTTTTGTTAATAAGATGAAGTATAATATCCAAAGGTTAACTAGTTGGTCATTATGTTTGAAACCCTATTGTATTGATATAAAGCAAACATCAGGTAAAGAAAAAGTGGTTGCAGATTCTTTATCTCGGGCTGAATGGATCGATTCAGCCCCGTAATAAATAATCTTTTTCGGGACAGCTATCCTACGAAGCTGGTATTGTGTTGAGTAGATATTTTATTCATGCATTTTATTTGTGTATGTAAGAGGTATATCACCAGCTTGTAAGGTAAGTTCCTCTCTTGTAGGTTTAAGTATTTATATGTAAATTACGTAATATTTTCGCTGTTCATTTAATTGTATTTTTCATTCAAGCCAGTTTATGTAAATTTATGTTATTTTTTTAAGAATTAACTTTTTATATCCCATATTTTGCTAAGAAGTCTTATGTAGTCTCCTCTAAGTATGATGTACAAACCATACGAGATATGAACGAGGGCTTATGTAATTTTCTTTTTATGTTTTCATGAGGTATTGCTCAGTTCTTGTGATAAATTACACAGTTTTTATATTTTCCACGTGTTAAAAACGTTCTTGAAAACCCAGGAGTTAGTTTTATATTTTTTTTTATTGTTCCAAGGATGGAGATGGCCGGAGCTAGCTGAGAGAGGGTTGCCTTGCAAGCAAGGCTAGATCTCCTGTTCGATAGATATTGTTGGCAACATTGGTGTCACTAAGGCCTGCCCTCAAGCCACGAGAATAATCTATTTAGAACGATCTAGAATAACTAAGTCAATATATAAACGCTCCCAGGGATGCATAGCAGCATAAGAGATCCAGCCAGCCTGTCTCAGTGAAAGAACAAACACCCTATCTCCTCAAGTGCCTCAAGTGTGT
>NC_090753.1:13286742-13306742 GCF_036898095.1 Palaemon carinicauda
GAGGGTACCGGTTGGAGGAGCTTATAGGTCATCAGCAGCCATTGCCTGTGTCTCCCTGAGCCTAACTTGATGGAGAGGCCCGTTTTGGGCTGATCATATAATTGTATGATCGTCTCCAAGGTATTGTACCTGTTCATTTCCTTCACAAGTGATCTTTAAACCTATAAATTAAGCGTACTCCAAACCATTCTTTAAAAGATTTCGTACCATCTGGAAGGTTCAGGGATGAAGATAGTTGGGTTTGGCCTTTGGTGTGAAATCCAACAGGATACTTTTCCTGATTACTGTAGGTATTAGAACAATGGTAGAGTCAGGAAGTAATGTACATAAATGTTTTAAAAAAATTGACCGTAAGAGAATTTTAATAGATAAGATAAAACAAGGTGGATACTATTAATATGCAACATTAAAAAACAGAAATATAATAATAATCATAAATGAATATCAACAGTGTTACGAAACACAAGACCAGTATTGCAATTAAATTTCTACCACTTAATTTCACCAGTCATCTCAGGATAAACTCTTTGGGCACCATCCTTACACTCCTTAGCATTGACGGCCCGAATCCCATAGTGGAGAAATAATTTTTTTTATTGGAATCTACTGTATATAAAACTATAAAGGAGTGTATGTAACCAACAGAATCTTCTAGGGTATTCCCAGTATAGTGGGATTTATATAAAAATTATAGAATTTTGGATACAGTATATATATATATATATATATATATATATATATATATATATATATATATATATATATATATGTATATATATATATATATATATATATATATATATATATACATATATATGTATATATATGTATATATATATATATATATATATATATATACATATATATATGTATATATATATATATATATATATATATATATATATATATATACATATATATATATGTATATATATATATATATATATATATATATGTATATATATATATATATATATATATATATATATATATATATATATATATATATATATGTGTAGATATAAATATACATATATATATATATATATATATATATATATATATATATATATATATATATATACACTCATATATATATATATATATATATATATATATATATATATATATATATATATATATATATATATGTAGATATAAATATATATATATATATATATATATATATATATATATATATATATATATATATATATATATATATATATATATATATGTATATATATATATATATATATATATATATATATATATATATATATATATATATGTAAATATATATATATATATATATATATATATATATATATATATATATATATATATATATATATATATATATATATATATATACGTGTTAATAGGTAATTGCTAATTTTTGCAATTATAGATATAACATTTTATTTTTTGAAATTAATAAAATAATTTCTTGAAAGAAATAAGACTTGAAGTGATTTACATTATACGTTGGAACTAAAAGAAAAAGTATCGATATACAAACTGAAAACTAAAATTATTCTGACCATTGAAAGGATTAGTATATTTCTTGAAATTTGAAAGAAATGGCTTTATCTTTTTAAAAAGATAAATTGCTATTTTTTTTGCAAAAATTAAACATAACATTAGTAACTTTCAAAAATGTATGTTAAGAAAATTTAGGGTATTCATTGGGAACAAAATAAATTAAATTTTTGGGCTCAAGCCATGTCGTCCAGATGGAAGTTCCTGAAAGTAGCTTCCTAAGGGATATATATACTACAGTGATATTCCCAGAGAATTTTACCTTTAGGTATCCAGAAATATCCTTAAATTTTCTCTCAAGGATATCGCATAATTTCAGAGGACGTATTCTTGACACGCCACATAGCAATCTGCACCCCTAATACCGTTTATGTTTCGAGGGGGGTGTAGCAGAATAGTAGGGGAGCCGTATCAAGGTTACCCCCGTTCTCGTACTACTATTGAGTATGACAACAGCGCTATCCCCAAGATGGCGGACAATCCTTATTTTGTAGCGATTTCGCTTGGTGGTATTCCCTGTTGATCTAACTTTTTCGATCGTTTGCAAGGATTATAATTATGCTTTCTCCATCTTCTTCCGCCTCTGGAGAGTTGAGTATCGATTCTTTACAATGAGTATATTTTAGCTCCTGTTTCACAGTGAAAATAGAGTAATTTATTGTACCTAGGACCTAGGCCTGTTACTGGAGCCGCCATGGGCACTGTCGTTCGTTAGGCATGTGTTATTTAGTTAGCAGAACGGCTTTCCGGTTTTTAATAGCATTAATTAATTATATTAATTATAAAGCTATTTACGCAAATTATACTTGTAAAGATATTGATAATGTGCATAATTTCCTTTTCCATGTCGATCGTATAGTTAGTTTCGGTGATTTAAGTAACCGATATCTCAACTCGCCTATGTAACCTAACCTAGGCATTTTATTATGTTCAGACATTTCCCCGGTTACCCTCGTGTATTGTTTTTCAATTCAATTCGAGACTGATACCTCGTAGAATTATATGAAACATTACACGTCTCCATGGAGAATTAAGGGTAATCTTTCTTTCCCTCTGAGTGTAAATTCAGGCTACAACCCTAGTGGTCGTGCCCTGAATTTTATTCAGACATGACTAGCCTAGGGATTTTGTATCTCTTCCCTTAACCGCAGGTTGTGGTATACCAGCAGGTTTTGGGATTCAGTCAGAATCTCAGAGTATTTAGTCTTGTGTCAGCGACCTGCCGGCAGGGTGAATAGCTTGTAGGATACCATCATTCCCCTGCCGTCTAGGCTGCCGATATTGGAGACTAGCCTCCCTAGCCAAACTTGAAGTAGTGGTAGAATACCATCTTCTCCTTGCGGTCTAGAAGACTAGTCCTGTGCTCGCAGTCCCCTACGCTGAAGAATAGTATTTTTCTTTTTCCTAGGATGACGGTGGCACTGGAACTCTGTTTCTCCCTTGTTGAGAGGAGGCGGTAATGTCGCCGTCCCCTTAACTGTATTGGCAATCTCTGTGTTGGGGAACTGAGTCTCTCCTGTCATCTAGGATACTACCGATACTGAAACAGAATTTCTATAAGGTGTGGTAGGACTGACAACTTTGCCAGTTCCTTCCACACCCTATACAGGACCCTGTTCCCTTCCCCTCTGTCCACTTTTTGATAGCCGAGCCATCGTCTTTCACTGGGCCGCCATCCTGCAAGGTGGTCAGACTCCCTCTCTACGACCTCTGTCCGGCTGCCAGTAGCCATGACAACTGTCAGCGGCCATGTTGAATGTCAGTGACCATATGTCTTTCAACTGCTGGCGGCCATGATGGCTGATGGCGGCAATACATACTGCCGGTAGCCACATCATCTGTCGGCAACTATGGTCTCTGCCGGTGGCTGACAATTGCCAACAGCCAAGATGGCTGCCGGTGGCTGGCAGCTGCCGGCAGCCATAATGGATGTGAGTGGGAAGTCCCTTCTGTTCCCTATGTTCTTTAGTTCTCCCTTGGACTGCTAGCCACAGGTCCTGTTGCCAGAGTACCTCCGGCCAGGCCGGCACAGATAGATGCTGACTAAGACGGCAGCACGCCGACTGTACTGGTACTGTCGGAGGCTAGCCTGCCGGCAGTGTATCGGCAGCACCTTGCCGGCAATAGTACTGTAGCTGGATGGAAGCCTGAATGGTAAATTTTCCCCTTCCATTTGAACCTTCTTTCTGGAGAAAGGCAGTAAAATTTGACTTTTACAACCTGAATTACTGTATACATACACAGTAAGGAGTAGCCTTTACTCCATGCTATCTCTCTCTCTTTAGCTAGCATGCTGGATATGCCGGCAACATGCCAGCTGAACTACAGAACGGATTTTGAGCGAAGCGAAAAATCTATTTTTGGGTGAGATGGCCATGTCGTCCTGATGGAAGTTCCTAAAGGGTAGCTTCCTTGGGTATATATAACTACGGCGATATTTCCAGAGACTTTATCTTAAGGTACCCAGAATTCTAACTCCTGGAGCGAATATCCCTAATAAAAGAACTAGGGATATCGCGAAATATCAGAGGACGTATTCTTGACAGGCCACATAGCAATCTGCACCCCAAACAGAGTAAACACTTCCAAGGGGTCAATTGGCAAGAAAACGAAAACGAGAAAGAAAGGAGAGCCGCTCGCAAGGTATCTCTCCTCTCCCGTTTCGTAAGCGTGCATTGCGCCGCTCACGGCCCCATCTGTATTCCTTGTAGCGATGCACAAGGTGCTACAGATACTGTATGTAGGGAGGGGACCTACAGCCCTTTAGAAGAAAGGGAAGGGCATGTCCATCAGGACGTCATGGCCATCTCACCCAAAAATAGATTTTTCGCTTCGCTCAAAATCCGTTTTTTGGGCTCAAGCCATGTCGTCCTGATGGAAATATACCAGAGCATTACTGTATCTGTGGATTCTCAAAACGTGCCGTACTCCCCGAAGGTATTTCCCGGCCAACTAGACCTAGAGACCTAAGATGTTACCGTCATACATCTTTTCAACTAACCATAGACCCTGTTAGTGCTTCTTGCCCTATACAGGGAAGAGTCATACTAGACTCTGGAAAGTCTCGAAGAGTACATACACCTATGTATGAATAACAGACAAGCCAATATAGTGGTCTCACCCTATATCATGTAAAGCATAGTTTGTAAAGAACCACTGAGTCAATATGAAATATCGACCAGTTCCCCGTTCAATACTGGATTGGACAAAGGTTTATATCAGAGTAGGAGGAAAACTTGCATATCCGCTAACGTCCCCTTAGGGCATGGAGTCCTCCTGCCAAGGGAAAGCATAAACCAATGCAAAAAATGCTTGCATAAAAGAACAATCTATTAGAATTATCCCAGATAAATATACATAGAAACGTAATGCTAAATTATTTCAAATAAATTGACACAGGTGAAGGAGACGCAAGGTTCACTAGAACTAGTTTATTGACAAACAATAAATAAAACAGGTTAAACAACAATTATATATATATATATATATATATATATATATATATATATATATATATATATATATATATATATATATATATATATATATATATATATATATATATATATAGGCTATATATATATATATATATATATATATATATATATATATATATATATATATATATATATATATATATATATATATAAGAGGAGGATAACCAATAAATAAGCATAAGCATGATAGTAAACAGAAAACTTGTTTATCTGAAAGAAAAACAATAGCCCCACTTTTAACATACCGAGGTATCAAAATCATAAAAGTCTGTATTACTAATCAGTTACATTAGCGTCGGAAACGCTCGGCAAACATGTCTGCACTTATGCTAGGTTCACCTTTGAATGTGGAACAGTCAATGTGGGCAACCCAGTGCCCTAACACTTAGTTTGTAGAACAGTTCGTAACTACACACTCACCCCGGAATTAATCGTCCCAATTAAATCCACTGTTCGTCGCAGAGTTAAACAGCAGGGTTAACGACACTACCCACTGCTACCACAGACCTCTTTAGTTGCTCCACTTGCTTCGCTTAGTGACGAAAGAACACTCTGGAAGACTTCCAGCCAGTGTATGAACGAAGATGTTCGAAATCCATACAATCAAAAAAATTTAAGGATGAGGCAACTTTCCTCGGATCGTGACCTGCGGGTGTACTGTCTGGATCCGCTCTGCGAATAAAATAGGTGATTTTCGCCCTAAGTTATTTCAGTGATATATTTGAGCCTGATGTTTCTCCCCTGAATAGTTGACCACCCCTGAAGTCTGAAGTTCTACGAAGATAGACCTTTAGGCATTCCACTGGACATAGAGATGCATCTTCTTTCAGAGGGCAGATTCTCCAGGGACCCCACCTGTTGGTGGGTAACTCGTTCTTGGCGAGAAACGTAGGATCCGGAAACAGGTTCAGTTCTCCCCCATCCAAGAACTGAACACGACCCTCCTCTCTCGAGAGGGCTACAATTTCACTAACCTGGCCCCCGACGCGAGTGCAAACAGGAAAATAACTTTTTGGGTCAAATCCTTTAAAGCACACTCCTCATTGTTCAACAGCGAAGCGAAATGAAGAACTATATCTAAAGACCATGAAATGGGCTTTTGAGGTGCTGATGGTCTGAGCCTAGCACAGGCTTTCGGAATTTTATCAAAAATATCGTTAGAGAGGTCGACCTGGAAGGCATATAAAAAGGGTCTTGTCAAAGCAGATTTACGCGTTGATATTTTTTTGGCTGCTAACCCTTGACCATGGAGGTGGATGAAGAAAGATAAGCAGAAGTCCGTCGAGATCTTTTGCGGATTCTTCGCCTTGACAAAGGCCACCCATTTCCTCAATGATGACTTATATTGCCTTCTAGTAGATTTGCACTTATATTCCTCCAGGAAGTTTATACTGTCTTTCGAAATCCCGAAACGTTTTCTCACCGCTAGGGAGAGAAAATCATGAGCTGCAGGTTCCGGGTTTTCTGTGATGAAGCGCAGACAGTCGACTTCTGAACTTGCTGGGTCAGAACTGGATCTGGTAACGGTAGACACTTCAGCCGTAGTTCCAATGCCAGAGGGAACCACATGCTGTTCGGCCACTTGTGAGCCACTATTGCCGCTACTCCCTTGAAAGATCTCAGTTTGTTGAGGACCCTCAATAGAAGGCTGTGAGGAGGGAATAGGTAAATCCTGGACCACTTGTTCCAGTCGAGGGACATCGCGTCCACTGCTTCCGCCATGGGATCCTTGTATAGGGACACGTAAAGGGGTAACTTCTTGTTGTCTTTCGTCGCAAAGAGGTCTATCTGCAGTACTGGGACTTGACTCAAGATGAAGGAGAATGATCCTACGTCTAGGGACTATTCCGACTCTATCGGTGTGAACCTGGACTCCTTGAAGGTGAACTGCCGACATGTACCACTTCTTCTTTTCCGCCAGTCGAAAGATGGCCAACATCACCTGGTTGAGTGGTGGTGACCTCGATCCTTGTCGATTCAAGCATCTCACAATCACCTCGCTGTCCAGCACCAACTTTATGTGGATCGAGCGACAAGGGGAGACTTTCTTCAAAGTAAGGAGTACTGCTATAGCTTCCAGAAAGTTTATGTGAAATGTCTTGAATAGATTGGACCAAGTCCCTTGGGCCTTCTTCTGATGAGAATGACCTCCCCACCCCTCCTTCGAGGCATCTGTGTGAATAGTCAATGAGGGGAGAGGTGGCTGAAGAAGTACCGACTTCTTTAGTTGCCTGACTTGGGACCAAGGCCTGAGAAGCGTACGTAGACGAAGCGGAACTGGTCTTATCAGATCTTTTCGCGCGTTTGATGCATAACTTCTCAAAACTCCGGTTGCATCCTTTAGCTGTGCTCTTAGCACCGGGTCTGTTACTGAAGCAAACTGGAGAGAACCCAGCACTCTCTCCTGTTCGTGTCTTGATATCCTTTCGGAATCCAGAAGTCTCTTGACAAAACCAGCTATCTCCTTCCTCTTCTTCGCCGGGATGGAGAGTTGGTGTGACACTAGGTCCCAGTGGATTCCCAACCACTGGAACTTTTGAGATGGAGAAAGTCGAGACTTTTTTCTGTTGATCTTGAAGCCTAAATACTCTAGGAACTGGATCACCTGTAGGGAAGCTTGCAAACATTCTGTCTTGGATGCTGCCCACACCAGCCAGTCGTCCAGGTAGGCTACCACCTGGATTCCCTTTAGGCGTAATTGTTTGAGAGTTACGCAAGCTTCGTGAAGATCCTTGGGGCTATGTTTAGCCCGAATGGCATGGCTCTGAAGGCGTAGAGTCTTCGATTTAGCTTGAACCCTAGGAAGGGGGAGAGTTTACGATTGACTGGAACATGCCAATAGGCGTCTGACAAATCTATGGAGACGGTAAATGCCATCTTTGGCAGTAAGGTCCTTATGTTTTGCAGTGTTAGCATCTTGAACTTGCAGTTCACTATGAACTTGTTGAGTGGCGACAAGTCCAGAATGACTCTGAGTTTTTCTGAGTCCTTCTTGGGAACACAAAACAGTCTCCCTTGGAATTTGATGGACTTTACCCTTCGGATTACTCTTTTCTCCAACAGTTCTTGAATGTACTCCTCCAGAACGGGGGTGGAGTGTTGGAAGAATCGAGGGCACGGGGGTGGAGTGCTGTACCAGCTCCAACCCAGTCCATTCTTGAGTAGGCTGTATGCCCGAGGATCGAAGGTCCACCGATCCCGAAAATTCTGAAGTCTCCCTCCTACCGGTATCATCTCACTTTGACTGCTGTTGCCCTGAGGCCTTGCCTCCTTGACCGCGACCACCCCTGAATCACCTCCCCCTTGAGGGGCGTCTAGACGAACCTCTGGCGGCTCCTCTAGGCTTCGCTCGAAAGGTAGTTGACTGCCCTTCGAACGCTGGGTTAAATGCCGGAGACTGCGTCGACACGGCTTGGGGTACCCACTGGTATGTGGTCGGGGTTTGTGCCACCATCTGGGGCACTGCAGGCATAGGAAGTTGCTGTTGCTGCTGCTGTCTGAATGGCTTGGCTGGCCGAGAGAGTAGCCTAGTCTTCTTAGTCTTCCTCTTTGGTTGGGGACCCTCATTCGGGGAAGACTTTCTCTTGAGAGATAGGCCCCACTTCTGGAGAAGGTTTCTATTCTCCGTGGCGGCCTTATCTACAACCTCCTTGACCGCTTCACTAGGGAAGAGGTCTTTGCCCTGAATGTTGGAGGAGATTAGCTTCCTTGGCTCGTGCCTCACCGCAGCCGAGGCGAACATGAACTCCCTACAAGCCCTCCTAGCTTTGACGAAGCTATAAAGGTCCTTCGTCACTGTGACTAGGTGTGTCTTAGCCACTACCATGAACATTTCATGGACCTTGGGGTCACTTGCTATTGTCTCCAGAGTCGTTTGATGAGACATTGAGGCAGCAAGTCTTTCTTTTGTCTCAAGCTCCCTTCGCAAAAGAAAGTCAGACAGCTTGGGGAAGTTCTCACCGAACTGACGTCCGGCAATATCATCCTCCAACTTCCCGACTGAGAAGGTAAGAGGGACGTCCTTCCAGTCCTTGTGGTCCATGGGTAGGGCCAAAGACAGAGGTTTACACTCCTCCAAGGAGGGGCATGGCTTACCTGCCTCGACTGCTTTCAGCACAGCCGTAAACCCTTTCTGCATAAAGGGGAAGGCTCTAGAAGGAGAGGACACAAGGGAAGGGTGCTTCTTACTCAAAGCAGCAACCTTTGAGTTTGTGAAGTCCCTCTCTTTCATCGAGCTTGACAGTAAAGCTTGAGCCTTAGCGTGGTCCAAAACTATGACCTCCTTCGGCTCTGTTTCTTCCTTTGAGGCTGGTTCCTTCCTTAGACGGACATAACAGTCCGGATACGACTCCTTGCTGGGCCAGAATTCCACCTCCTCAAGGGGACTGAGCCCAACTTCTCCGAAATGACGATTTTTCCCGTCGTCATAGGCTTGTGATCAGCATATTTACAAGGGTTGGCATCTGAACACAAGGGAAGGTCTTTCACGCTGAGCTTCTTCTGGGGCCCACGTGATGCTGCAAGTGTCCGCATCTCCAGCTTCATTACAGCGGCCTTCTCATTATTTTCCCTCTGCATCTGTTGGATCATTCCAAAGATGGAGGAAAGGGTCTTTCCCAGCTCATCTGGGAGAGAGGACGATGTTGAGGGAATAGGTTCAGGGGCCTGAACCGGAGTAGCCGACACCTCGTCGACCTCTTCCTCTTCATTGTCTGGAGCCTGCTCTTCGTCCTAGTCTTCTGCCAGAAGGTCATCTTCCAGACGCTCGGACACCTCCGACATCCTATCGTCCAATTGGATGTCCTGCAGGGTGTCCGCGACTTCAGCATCCACGGGGATCTGAACCACTGGTATCTCCACTTGAGGCTGGGGAATCACTGTCTCAGCTGACGCCTTGGGGAAAAGGTAAGCCCTCATCTTCTCACTTGGAAGATAGGGCCCAGAAGTGTTCTTCTGAAAGCCCCTTACCCAGGTACGAAGCTTCTCCCTTGCTGCGTCCCTTGACTCCGCCGTCTTAGGGGAATCAAAAGCCCCAGTAGTTAGGTTTGTGCACACGGTACATACCTGTGGGTCCCAATACCGGAGATCCCCTTTGGAGACTGCGCATGCTGCGTGCCTCCTACACAAATCATGTCCGCAAAAGTTCTTGCTGCGGACGTTGCAGAAAACGCTTCCACACTTCGGATGGTCCTCCTGTAAAGAGAAGAAAACTTCATGAGTATCAAGTGAACTACGTATCACTGGATATACATAGCTTAGCATAACTAAACAAGAAAGGAAAGACACACACTTGTATTTCCCGCACAGTCGATGGCTGCAACCTTCCAGATGATAAAATCGTATGGTTAATCTATTCTAGAGCAACCAATAAATAATTTCCAGAGGAAATAGGTGTAGCTCACACCCAAAAAAGTGATTTTAAAATGCTGGATAGTAGACAAGAAAGAACTAACATTCTCTATCTGTAAGGTTACACCAAAGGGCTGTGCAAGACAACACAAAAGTGTTAGAAAAACTTAGTGTTGTAACAAACACTATACTATAGTTTTCTCCCTCCAGTATATACTATACTGAAAAATACTGGCTACAGTATAGAAGGTAATGTGCCGGCCGGCACGGCACACACCTTAACTAGTTCCCAAAGTATACTACTTATCAACTATAAGGTGGAAGAACGCTGGTTCAAATGCGTGTGCCGGCTGGCAGCAACTGCCGGCCGGCAACTACACAAGATAGCACCCGGCTGCCGGCCGCCAAACGTAGCGGCCGGCAGAACCTCGGTGTGTTTCTCTTGTCGGCCAGCAGGGGACTGCCGGACGGCAGCTAAACAACAACCGCACCCGGCTGCCGGCCACTAATCGTAGCGGCCGGTAGACAATGGTTTGATATATAGCCGGCCGGCAAAGGTATACAACCAATGCCGGCCGGCAGCAAAAGAACCAGAGAACTCCGACTGCCGGGCTGCCGGCCACTCAGGCCGGCAGCCGGGCTAGGGTACAACCATAAAAGAAAAACAGACTGGATGCCGGGATAAGAGACTGTACTGCCTCATAACCCGGCAACCCGAAAGAGTGCACATAAGGAAGGGGAGAATATAACTTCAGGCTTCCTGACCAGTGCCATCTGGCTCTTCAGACAAACAAGGATGAGAGACCAAGAGAGGTCCGGGCAGCACTCAAAGCAGAAGACCCTTGCCGGCCGGCACGCACTGCCGGCCGGCAAGGGACTGAGTCAACCCCACATCCTAACCTATGCTAGGTACAGATGTAAAATGACGGACATGAATGCAATGGCTAGGCCATCACTAAGGAAAGAGGGGGGAAAGGGAGAAGAGGGTCCTGCCAACCTTGCTCTAGTAATGAATCACCCGCAGCCAAGAAAACTCATCTTAGCCTAGGGGAGATCCGAGGAGGGAGGCCATCAATACTTGCCAGCTCTCTCGGAACCAAAGCAAGGAAGGCGTTGCTATTCACAGAAAAGAGGATCTCATCCTCCACACTGAGAACAACAGCACTGGATTAGTCCGCTAGATCACAAAAAGAAGGAATCATCTCGTACAGAAACCTTCGAAAGTGAACTAAGGAGGCTAAGCCTCCTATGTTTGCTGTCAGCCTAGCAAGGGAATCTCAATCACAAGCTAGACAGAAACAGACTCAAACTAAGAACTCTGATGTCCTGCCCCCTTCCTGAAGCCAGACTCACTGGAAACAGGAAAGAACAGAAACACCATAATATAGTTGTATCTAAAGTCAATTCAGATAAACCATTAGGGTTAAGCCCAAGGCTTAAACAGAGGGAAAGGGATTGCACACCTTCTCCAAAGAGAAGAGAGAAAGTATACTAAGGCCCCATAGACAACTAGCCTAGACGCAGAGAGAAACGATTACCTAAATCACCGAAACTCACTCGTATACTATCTTGGAAGAAAATAAACATAATCTTAAATGTATAAAACTGCCTAAAGCTTCAATAAAATTTTAAAACACTCGGAAATCTGAATATCATGCAGGAAAGTACTAGGGCCAAACGACTAGGCTACAAGGTCTAGCGTAGGCCAGAATCGGCAAATCCTTCGCCAAAACGGAAATACTAAAAGCATCATATAAAGAAAACCTATGTAAAGCTGAATAGCTAAAATTATTAAAGCAAAACAGCCGGGAACGTCGCTCTAACTAACTAAATAACTCATACATAGCGAGCGAGAGTGTCCAGGACGCCTCCGGTAGGCAACAGCTCTTGTAACAACAATATCACTATCAAATCACTTTTAAAATTACCAAGAGCTTACATTATACATAAAAGAAATAATACTCAACTTATCAGTAGCAGAAGAAGTTGGAGAAAGGATTATAACGTTGAAATAATCCAAGAATTGCGAGATAACACAGGGACAAACACCGAGTTGTTGAGCTACGCAAAAAGGTATACAGATGGCGCCGTGAGCGGCGCAATGCACGCTTTCGAAACGGGAGAGGAGAGATACCTTGCGAGCAGCTCTCCTTTCTTTCTCGTTTTCGTTTTCTTGCCAATTGACCCCTTCGAAGTGTTTACTCTGTTTGGGGTGCAGATTGCTATGTGGCGTGTCAAGAATACGTCCTCTGATATTTCGCGATATCCCTGGTTCTTTTATTAGGGATATTCGCTCCAGGAGTTAGAATTCTGGGTACCTTAAGGTAAATTCTCTGGGAATATCGCCGTAGTTATATATACCCAAGGAAGCTACCCTTTAGGAACTTCCATCAGGACGACATGGCTTGAGCCCAAAATATATGTTATACAGGTAACCAGTATATCTGCAGTATAGAATATACTGCAGATAGAAAACTACTATATATATCATACTAGTAGTTATTTCCAATATATCTTGGGTATCCCTACACAGGTATTTGGTGAACCCAATCCCATATTGAATGAATATAATTTCTTCAATATTCTGATTAGAAATCAGTTTTTGGATTACCCTTCAATATTAAATATCTTCAAGGCCGGGGTATTACACTCCTAACCCTTAAAGGGTAGAGCCTTTATCCTTGAGTCTCCCTGATCAGGAAACTCTATAATTTAATATTGTCAGGAAGGCCACGGCAAATTGGTTGAGTGGGATACACAAATATGTGTCTTTATTTTTCCTAGTCCAGCTGGCGTCATGCCAGCTGGTCAACGCTGTCAAATGCTTGCTACAAAGGCAGCATATTGTCTGAACTACAATTTATAATTGTACAGTACCCAGTAATTTGCAATATACTGCAAATAGCAAACTACAGTACCATTATACAGTAGTAATTTCTAACAGAGCTTGGGTACCCTTGTGCGAGCTTCTGCTGGTACCGCTCCTATATTGAAAGAATAGTATTTCTTCAATATTCTGATTGAGTATCCGTCCTCCTGACCCCACAGTATTAAAAAAAAAAGACAGTGAATTAGTACTTCTCTACCCCTAGGGGTAAGAGCCCTTTTAGTTGGAGCTCCTTGATATAGGAATCTCCATATAGTTAATACCGAGGGGTAACAGCATTTGCTTGCAGGGGGTACACAAGTATGTGTCTCCTACTATTCCTTTATAGCTTACTATCCTAAGCTATTCTGTTAAAAGATGACCTTTGCATATTGATTATCAGAGAGATAATCCTTTGTATACTCGTTCTGTTTTCCTTTCTTTACAGGAGGAACACCAGATAACTTGTGCTGCAGCCTTCTGCCAAGCCAAGAGTAAGTATTTTTACGGTCATATTACTTGCAGGTTTCATGCCCCTGCAATATTATTTCCGGATCCCTACATTATTGGAACCCGCAGGTTTGCAATAGATGTCGGACTTTAATGTCCGAAGGATTCGAGAATCCCAAGTTTACAGAGACTAGGGATACAGCTCAATACAAATTACGCAACTGGGTGAGAGGCTTCCAGAAAATCTCTCCGGGACCTTTCCTACCTAATGATAGGATGAGTAAGCTACTATTTCCAAAGGCAATTAAGGAAATAGTGGGGCCTCAGGCACCAATTACATCCCCTGACGGCCAGATAGCCTTTGGGAAAGAGGGCAGGAAGTGCCCTGGGGTAGAAGAGGAAAATGTCGTTTCGGAATTGCCTCCGCCTATGCCGGCTCTTGAGCCATCAACATCGAAATCTTCGTCTTCTACCCCCTATTAGATAGAATGGAACAATTATGTAACCAAGTTAATAAACTAATAGGGAGCTTTCATAAACAAAACGAAAAGCAGGAAGTAAAAGGCAAGACAGAGTCTCGCAAAGCTTTTCTTGTTGCTTCCCAAGGGTCATTCAAACGACCCATGGATCAAGACCTACAGACATGCTCCAAAACCAATCCCTGGAGGTTTACGAAGCTGATGCCAATTTTAAATGGCAAACTCTACATCTTGGAAAAGATAGGTACTGTTCATTTGGACAAAATCCAATTTTGGCCAAGCTTTGATGCTTTCCCTAATTGTTTTGTTCAACTGAGGTATGAACCAAAGTCAAGAAAAGGAACGGAATCGAAGGAGGTCATGATTCTAGACCATGATAAGGCACAGGCTATCTTGTCAAGTAGCTTGAAAAGGCAGGTTACACGGAGTTGAAGGTACTCTCTCTGAATAACAGGCACCCTTCATTTCTTGCTCCTGCTTCAATCTCATTCCCCTTTATGGGGAAGGCATTTACATCTGTTGCCAAGGCAGTGGAGGCGGGTAGACCATGTCCTGCACTCGAGGAGTGCAAGCCTCTGTCACCAGCCTTTCCCAGAGAGGAAAAGGACTGGAAGGAAGTCCATTTAAATTTCTCAGTAGGAAGATTAGATGCGGATGTCGCCAGTCGACAATTTAATGAACGTCTCCCTAAACTATCTGAGCTTCTCTTGTTTAATGAACAAGAGACAAAGGAGAGAGTTGCAGCCCCCCTTTTTTCTACAAAACTACATAGAGTTATGTTCAACCTATCAAAATAGCCAAGACATGCTAATGGTCCTAGCCAAAATCCATATGGCTACCTTAGTGAAGGACCTTTACGTCATTATGAAGGCTAGGAGAGCATATAGAGAGTTTGTGTTTGCTGCTGCAACAGTGAAACACGAAACAAGGAAGCTAATATCTTCCAAAATCTGGAGTAAAGACCTCTTCCCAGACGAGGTAGCTAGCAAAGTGATTAAGAGCGCCACCATGGAGAACATAAGTCTTCTCCAAAAGTGAGGCATCCTTTCAAAGAGAAAATCTTCCATGGTTGTGGGTCCCCAACCTAAAAAGAAGACGGGAAAGGCTGGAAATATCCCACGGTTACAGTGAACTTCAGGATGGTCGGACCTTCGATCCTTGGGTCCAAGGCCTAATCAAGATGGGACTATGATGGGAAACAGAAATGTCTTCACCATCATTTCCTTACCTTCTCCTACAATCCAAAACCCTCCTGGAGGAGTATACCTGAGAGCTCTAGAGCATAAAAGTGGTAAGGAAACTATAGTCCATCGAGTTCCAGGGAAGGCTGTTTTGTGTTCTGAACTTGTCGCCACTCAACAAGTTCATATAAAACAGCAAGTTCAGAATGTTAATCCTTCTAAACATATGGACCTTGTTTCAAAAAGGGGTGTTCGTAGTCTTGTTAGACCTGAAAGATGTCCTGTGTCAACTTCCAGTCAATCGCCCCCTCCCCTCCTATCTAGAATCCAAGTTAAAGATAGTAACATACATCCTAGGAAAGATATGTGTCGAACTAGACACAGTCCTAAATATCTCCATAAGATTGGCAGACTTGTTCACATAAAATTCAAGCCTAGAAATGGTTCAGACAACATTATACCTGGACGAGAGGCTGGGATGGGCAGCACCCGAAGTGGCTGGTCTATGTGCATTCAAGGAAATGATCCGGTTCCCAAGACATCACAGATGCAAGATAAGCTTCTAGAAGTCTCGATTCTTTCCAGCTCAAAGGTTTCAATGGCTAAAAAACCATTGAAGCCTGTGGTCACACCAACAAGAGACTTGGATAATCAGTCAGATTTCCAAGACGCTAACGGGTAGAAGCTCTGAACTCTTCCCAGTTCGCAATAGTGACAGACCTAGTGCTAAGAGCACAGCAGAAAGATGCTTCAAGAGCCTGGGAAAAATACGCATCAAACTCTCGAAGATATCTAAAGAGACCGATATCGGTCCTTCTTTAATCGATTCATTAACAAAATTCAAATCCCGAAAGTCCCATGACTATGCTGGTCCTGTCAGGAGTGGGGAAGCTCTCTCCACACAGATAAGACTTCCTACAACTGATCTGGGACACCGAAGTGATAATGAGACGTTGTAATCGACAATGCTAAGGAACATCTCATACAATCTAGGTGAAGTTACCCATCCCTTTCTTAAAGGGATGGCACCTGTCAGCAGTTCATATACAATTGATCCACAATGTGACAGTGGATGCTCTATTTCGGCTCAAGCCGATAGAGTTGGAAGGGTTCATGGACGCAGACCTATTCCCTCCCAGATGGGAACAAGTCCCAGAACTGAAGATCGACCTCTTCATCACGAGCGTCTTTAAGAAACTACCTCGATATGTAGCCCCATACGAGGATCCTCTAGTGGAGTTTATAGACAGCATGTCTCTAGTATGGAAGAAATGGACTCAGGTATTCCTGTTCATCCCATCCAATCACCTGCTGAAGGTCCTTAACAGGCTCAGATACTTCCAAGGGGGAGTAGCTCTATTGGCTCCCTAGTAGCCCAAGAGCAATCTGTCCTCCTTAATGAAGGAACTGAAGCTGAGGCTGGCCCTAGCTCTGAACCTAGGTCTATATCAGAAGGTTCAGAAATTTATTGCCTTCCTTTTATCATGGATAACCCGAACCCTTCATTTCATGATTTTCTTGACCTAGTGATTAGAAAAAGATATGGGATCTCAGAAGGCAATATAGAATTCTTAGAATACAAGTCTAAGTCAAATACAACACAATATGAGTCTTCTTGGAAAAAGTGGACTGCCTTCGTGAAAGCAAAAGGACGGAAAGAAATTTCAATGAACTTCTGTCTGTCCTTCTTTGTCCACCTTCATAATCAAGGTCTGGCGGCCAACACGTTAACTACGTGCAATTCAGCCTTGACTAGACCTCTTCTATATGCCTTTCAAGAGGATCTGGCGAATGAAATCTTTAATAAGATTCCGAAGGCATGTACAAAGTTTATGCCTGCACCACCACCAAAGCCCATCCCTTGGTCTTTGGACAAGGTCCTACATTGTGCTTCATCGGTGAACAATGAAGATTGTTCCCTTAAGGATCTAACCCAAAAGGTTAACTTTCTGTTCGCTATAGCCTCCGGGGCTAGAGTAAGTGAAATAGTGGCCCTATCTAGAGATAAGGGCCACATTCAGTTCACAGAAGCAAGAGAACTAAATCTTTTCCCTCATCCAACCTTTCTTGCTAAGAACGAGCTACCCACTAAGAGGTGGGGTCCCTGGAGAATATGCCCTCTGAAGGAAGATGTCTCTCTATGTCCTGTAGAGTGTCTAAAGATCTATCATCGTAGAACTTCAGACTTCAGAGGAGGACAGCTCTTTAAAGGAGAAACCTCTGGATTAAACTTATCCCTGAAACAACTGAGGGTGAAGCTCACCTACTTTATTCGTAGAGCGGATCCTGACAGAATTCCCGCAGGTCATGATCCAAGAAAAATTGCTTCATCACTGAACTTTTTTTCAGTATATGGACTTCGAGCGACTGCGCTCATATACTGGATGGAAATCATCCAGAGTGTTCTACAAACACTATGCTAAGGAGGTCCATGATCTGAAGCATTATGTGGTGGCGGCAGATAGTGTTTTAAAACCTGCCATTTAATTCTGCAATGAACAGCTAATTGACTGGGACTGTCAATTGAGGGGAGATGGGGTCATCACTTTTAGGGTGACCTACTTTAAATGAGTGTTACCATGGTGACACTAATTCTGTTCAAAATCCCAGGTGTGGAATTATACAGATAGCACTAGTGCCGTGTGTACGTAGTACACAGTGTCGATAGATTGTAACCGATACAGAGATCATGAAGAGAGATTTTATTATAAAAAATTTTCTTCAATCTGAGAGTGGCCACACTCATCAGTTCTTTTCCTTCCAAGAAAGAAATATATTCTCTGTATTCGTTACGTGTTTAATTCCATTGTCATGCTACATTCGTTTTACTGGTTAACTCATTTAGTCATTTATTAGGAATAAATGTCTATTAGAATGTATTGCTTCCGAATTCACCCGACAATTACATGTATAAAATGCCAGAGTTCTTTAACTTACTAATGTAAGTATTCTTCATATAGTTGTATGGTCACAAACAATAGATTTAGGAGACACTGATATTGATTCGGCAATATATACAAACTACGAGACTGTCTGTATATTCAGTGTATACTTATGTTTGTTCTTACAATATATGTTATCCTTGAGAACCCTTTTCTACTGTCT
The DNA here is from genome assembly GCF_036898095.1 of Palaemon carinicauda. NCBI lineage: Eukaryota > Metazoa > Arthropoda > Malacostraca > Decapoda > Palaemonidae > Palaemon > Palaemon carinicauda. Next base: position 13,305,212 of record NC_090753.1, read on the forward strand.
AGAATGACTCTTCCCTGTAGGGGGCAGGAAGCACTAACATCGTTTATGATTAGTGATGATGATGGATAACGGTGACGTCATTTGTCTCAATTGGTGCACATGACCATAGAAATGTTGTCCCAAGTTTAAGGCATTATTACTTTGGTATGCTTCCATCAGGAAGACATGGCTTGAGCCCAAAAAAACAGATTTTGAAGGAAAGCGAAAAATCTATTTTTGGGTGAGATGGCCATGTCGTCCTGGTGGACCCACCCATCTTTTCTAAAAAGAAAAGACCTTCACAGTATCCCTCCTGAAGTACTGTATCTGTAGCACCATGCTCAATAAGACAAGGAATGTCCACCATCTTGGGAATGGTGCTGTTGTTATACTCAATAGTAGTACGAAAACGGGGGTAACCTTGATACGGCTCCTCTTCTATCCTGCTATACCCCAGTCGAAGTGTAAACGCTATTAGGGGTACAGATTGCTATGTGGCGTGTCAAGAATACGTCCTCTGATATTATGCTATATCCTTGAGAGAAAATTTAAGGCTATTCGGGCTAGGAGTTAGAATTCTGGTTACCTAAAGGTAAAATGTTCTGGGAATTTCACTGTAGTACATATAACCCTTAGGAAGCTACTTTCAGGAACTTCCATCAGGACGACATGGCCATATCACCCAAAAACAGATTTTTCTCCTCGCTTCAAAATCCGTTTATTGAAACCGAAAGTAAAAAGGATTTGGACCTATAAAAAAAAATATTTCATTTCATTAATATCAATCAGGATTTCCTTTGAATTCTTTTTGAAAACGTAATTTCTGTTGTTTGAGATTTTATAAGATCAAAAATTTAGGTAAAAAAAGACTCTCCTCAACAGAATAATTTCAATTTCGTATAAATTACAATTTCTACTGATTACTTATCAAAGGATGGTAACAAAAGTGAAAAATTTTCCTTTTTTTGCAATTAATGCTAATATTACCTAAAGTGTATTTTAATGCGTGAGAGAGAGAGAGAGAGAGAGAGAGAGAGAGAGAGAGAGAGAGAGAGAGAGAGAGAGAGAGAGAGAGAGAGAGAGATATGTTAAATTGAGCTTCTGTTTCTAATGTATTTTCCAAACCATCCTTCCCTTTGTGCAGCTCTGCGATCCTTGTTTCATATTTACTCTGACTCGAAAAAGTAGAAAAAAGAAAACCAAAACAAAGAAATTTTGAAATGGTCTTCAGCTCTTTCTGACTTTCAACGATCTATTTTGCAATTAAACGGTTCCCTTCTCCCAGACGACTAACCTAAACCACGATAGGTAGGTTGAGCATTAAATCTCGTTTACACTCCATTTGATTTTTATAATTTCTTTTTCTTATAGACATTTTATCTCGGGAAACTAAATTTCTCTTTCCCCTCTTATCCTTTCTCGCATTTTTTAAAGAACAACGTCCGAATGTAAATTTCTTTTTGGGTTTTTACTTCTCTTACTCAGTCCATTTTATCACTACATTCAGAATTGCCCTTCACAATGTTTCCGGCAGCGGAAATGGATTCTGTCC
>NC_090753.1:13319242-13321742 GCF_036898095.1 Palaemon carinicauda
CAGTGAAGATTGTAGTGATAATAAAGATGAGGTTTGTAAGACAGTGGTTCTGAGAGAGGTACCGAAGTGTGAAAAATTTAATGAACATAGCAGTAGGTATGTGTATGAATTTTTAGGTTCTGTCAGGCTAAGTATGGTGATAGTAAAAGAGTTTGGACTAGGCATTTAGGAAAATATTTGACAGGGTATTTGTTGACGATGTATGGTGTGATAATGCGTGTAGGGGATGTTGATTATGAGCTGGTAAAACATATGAAAGGGAGTGTTAGGTATACGCGTAAGAATGATTTTGATGAGGCACGGATGAATATAGGAGAAGCAATATCAATGTATGTATGTAGGTTGGAAACTTTAGCTAGGATGAAGTATGGGGATGAAGGCATAAATAAGAATAAGGAATTAATGAAGAAGATTCTGGCTACTGTACCTGAGAAGGTGGCTGAATTTCTTAATTTGAATCGTAAGGAGAAGATGAGGTGGACGAAAGAAAGATTGGCATGTGATGATATTTTAGAGATAGTTGAGGATTACGAGTTAGGTAGATGTACGAAAGAAAGTACATCTGTGAATGTGAGAACTGGAATGGAGGAAAGTATGCCAGAATTTGTTAGTTTTAGAGATGCTGTTACGAGAGGACCGATGAGGGTAGCTGATAGTGTAGTAGATAGGAGTGTTAGGGCGAATAATGTGGGAATACATGTAAGGACAAATGAAGGGTTTAGGCAAGGGAATCAGGTTTGGAGAGATGGGAGTGCCAATGCGCAACGAGGAAGGACAGGTAGTTGTATTCGTTAAGAGAAGGGTTATAGGTGGGGGAAAGTAGGGCATAAAAAGAATGACTTTAGATGGGTGTTAAGAGCATGTTTCTGGTGTGGAGAGGCATCGTATTAGTGAGTGTAAGAAAGAGAAACTGGTTAAGTGTTATCGGTGTGGTATGACTGGGCTTATAACGAGCGGATGTAGGAGTAATCGTACGAATGTGATTTGCGGCAATAGTGGTCAGAATGGGCATTATGTGAGGATATGTAGGGAACAGGAAGTTAAATGTACTGAATAAGGTATAGATGAACATATAGCTTGGGTTTCTAGGAGTAAGGGATTATGCCAGCCAGGATGTTCGGGAAACTTGGTAGTCAGAGGGTTCAACTGGGTGAGTCCTCCTGTGTGTGTGGGAGGAAAAGGATAAATTTTCGTGAGAATGGGATGTATAATTGATTGAAAATGAGTAAGTATGAACCTAGTATGCATGATAAGTTAGGGCTAGAAAATAAACAATAGTGTTTGTTGAATATAGGAAAAAGAAGAGTTTGAAATTTTAAGTGAGGAGAAAGTGCAAGGGAAATTTATAGGTATAGGTAGGAATCCGAATATGCATGACAAGGGTGTAAATGTACAGGTGAGTATGGAAGATAAATGTGTTAACACAGATAAACCATGGCTGAGTATGTATGATACCTATAGTGTGTTAGGTTTTTCCTTAGATGATGTAAAAGAAAGTATGACAAATGCGAGAATGAGAGATAAGAGAATGAAAATTTGTATGAATGAATCTTTTGTTAAAGTAGAAAATGGTTTAGATGAAATGGGCGAATTTTTTATTTAAGTAAGTGAGATTTTAGGGACAGATAATAGTAAGGTAGATGAAGGGCCAGTTACTCGAAGCAGAGGTCCCGTTCCCTACTGTGACTGGGTTAAGAGAAAAATTAGTTAAGTGTTGTGTAAGACGGATTTGGCAAAGTAAGGGGGAAGGAATGTGGAGGATTGATTTTTGTTTTACTTTTATTTATTTTTTATTAGCCAAATCCAGAGAGAGAGAGAGAGAGAGAGAGAGAGAGAGAGAGAGAGAGAGAGAGAGAGAGAGAGAGAGAGAGAGAGAGAGAGAGAGAGAGTGTGTGTGTCAGCGAGCGAGAGGTAGTTAGTGTATTGATTGTTTGTTGTTAGAATGACTGTTGGTATAACTGAGATTGTTTGTTTATGTTTTTAGCTAGGTTAGGACAGTGGTACATGTCTTGGGCAAATGCTTATTTTGATTTGACTGCAGCTAGAGGCAGCTGTGTGAATGCTAGACTATTTTCATTATTCTGTTATTTCAGCCATCGTGGAAGTGTTTAATTATTTCGACAGTAAGTACATTTTAGTTATATATGCTGAAAGTGATTCTGAATGATAGACAGTTTCTTATTTATCTTTGATTATAGTGCGATAGTTTAGTTAGCTAGGAGTGTTCGTAAGTGGTTTTCTTTTTTATTCTGCAGGCCATAATTCCTCCTTTGGAAAACTAATTTTTTTAATATTGATCTTTATTTGCTAACCTGGCCTTTAATCAATTGTGTTTAGACTGCTCTTTTGGATTGCTCAACCGTTGATGACCTGGCCTATGTATCACAATTACGTATGATGATGATGATGATTATGATGATGATGATGATGATTTTGACACCTATGACCCCGAAGAGTTAAGGCCGCTGTGGAAAATTAACAGACACTTCTGGTTCTCATA
>NC_090753.1:13326742-13331742 GCF_036898095.1 Palaemon carinicauda
TTAGATGGTTATGGTCCGTTAGGAATGTCTGTGGGAAAACATGGTCAGCGCGATAGGAACCAAGGTGCTCAAGAGATGAGCCCATGCCTGAGAGTTCTTTCTCTTGAGTTTGGAGTTTTTCCCATGTCTGGAAGAAATTTATGCTGCCATTTAAGTAAACTCCACAGTTGGGAATTCCTGCTTGCACCTGGTGAAGCCAAAAATTAATTATGAGCATGGTCAGAGGTCGTGACTCCTCTGCCATGAAGTGGGAACCTTCGTCCTTCTGAAATGTGGCTAGGAAGCCATACCAATAAAAGAATTGTGTCATCCCTGTAACACTTATGGATGGGGTAAGTTGGAGCGAGGCCCTTGGCACTATTTTCTTAGAGTTACCGATGACTTGGCACGGATGGCAAGAGGTTGCGGAAGCCTTAACACCCTTCTGCAAGCCTGGCCGGAAAAAATGGGGGCTGCAGCAGTTGGGTGGTGCGCTTCACCCCAGAGTGCCCTCCCAGTCCCTCATGGGCCATTCGTAGCACCGACAAGCGGGAATTATGGGGGACAACTACATGCTGGCGCAGGGCCTCAGCAGGATTGCGAGAACCTCGGGTGATCTTAAGGGGCACCTCATCCTTTAGCAGGAGCTCAGCCGTAGAGGGGTTATTCATTTCCACCTCGTTCGAGTTGGCGGGTGCCCTGTTGTTTACCAATGTCTCATCCAGCAGTGGGAACCTGATGAGCTTTGTTTGGCTCCTTGGGGTCTCGGCGCTGATGGGTGGTTCACCTCTTGCCTGCTCTGAGACCTCTGGCCTGGTGATTGAGATAGCCCTATCTCCAGTGGTGTTCAGTGGCACAGTTTCACCCGGATTGAATTTGTGGGTACTCGGCTCAGACTCATGGTGGGAAAGGGGAGACCCCTGGCCCTCCTCTGAGGTCTCTGGCATGACGCTTGGAGTAGCCCTATCCCCTGTGGTGGAAAGTGGCACACCTTCACCAGAATCAACTTCTGGCGTATGAAGCTCAGACTCACTGCTGGAGGAGGAAGACTCTTGGGCCTCCTCACTTAGCCAAGCTACCTCACCAAGGTCAATGTCACCGAGCCAGTTGTCTTCCCATGCAGGTTGCGTCCTAACAGTTTTAGGCTCCGGCTTGGCAGCCTTCATGCACCTGAGGGGCACTCGCTGTACACCCTTCACGGGCTTTTGACCCAAGCTTGAGTTGTAGCCCTCACGTGCGAGATCACTCCCTGCCCCCAGTCCACACTTCTTGCCGAGCTGGGACATGGTCGCCTTCAGTTTTGCTGTAGGGAGTTCCTTGGTGAACCCTTCAATGCACTGGTTTCTCTCTGCAGTTGTCCTGCTGGTCGTTGGCACCATTAGGTTGAGGTAGCGAGTTACTGAGCTGGGCTAATCGAGCGTCTATTTCCCGCTTCTTTAATTCATACGCTCTCGCTCTTTCATACCGCATCCTTTCTTGCTCTCTCCTTCTCCGGGCTTTGTCTTCATTCATGAGCTCCCGCACATACCTTCGCAATGCTTCTCCCTCATAGCCTTGTCGTTCTGCCAAATCCACAAATGAGCTAATCTCAGCAGCAGTCATTTTGCTAATCTTTGTGGAGACAGCAACAAGAACAAACTCAACAGCACAAGGTACGGTGTTGACCGTGCAAGAAATTACACGGAGGGGAATGACGCTCTAGCCTTACGCAAGAGTCTCATGGAAGGAAGGATGAAGATGGAGCTGGGGAAAATGCACACAGGCTGTGAAAAATGCCCTTCGAGAAAGAATTATCACCAAATATAGCAAGCCTTGCAAGTAATTTAACAGGAGCCTAACTTGAAAACCAGCGCCACGAAAATGGGTGAGCTTAGGCTGTCCGGTTGTAATGCATCCAAAAAAGTAATGATATATATGACAACTGTACTACACAATAAAAAATGGAATCACCACTATACAGTAGGTGACCCTCTGGGCTAGTCAGGGAAAAATGAGGTCACAACTATGGGTGACACTATGCTGGACGAAATAAAATGGAATCACAACTATGGGTGAACCTTTATACTAGTCATAAAAAGAAATGGAGTCACCACAATGGGTGAATCTCTATGCTAGTACAAAAAAAAAAAATGTAAACACAACAATGGGTGAACCTCTATGCTAGTCTTTTGAAAAAATGAAATCACAACAATGGGTGAATCTCTATGCTAGTCATAAAAAAATGGAATCACAACAATGGGTGAATCTCTATGCTAGTCATAAAAAAATGGAATCACAACAATGGGTGAATCTCTATGCTAGTCATAAAAAAATGGAATCACAACAATGGGTGAATCTCTATGCTAGTCTTAAGGGAAAAAAAAATGGAATCTCCACGATATGTGACCCTCCTGTGCCAGTCATAAGGAAAAAATTGGAATCTCCACGATGTGTGACCCTCCTATGCTAGTCTTCAGGAAAAACAATGGAATCTCCACGATGTGTGACCCTCCTATGCTAGTCTTAAGGGAAAAAAAATGGAATCTCCACGATGTGTGACCCTCCTATGCTAGTCTTAAGGAAAAAAAAAATGGAATCTCCACGATGTGTGACCCTCCTATGCTAGTCTTAAGGGAAAAAAATGGAATCTCCACGATGTGTGACCCTCCTATGCTAGTCTTAAAAGGGAAAAAATATGGAATCTCCACGATGTGTGACCCTCCTATGCTAGTCTTAAGGAAAAAAAATGGAATCTCCACGATGTGTGACCCTCCTATGCTAGTCTTAAGGAAAAAAAATGGAATCTCCACGATGTGTGACCCTCCTATGCTAGTCTTAAAAGGAAAAAAAATGGAATCTCCACGATGTGTGACCCTCCTATGCTAGTCTTAAGGGAAAAAAATGGAATCTCCACGATGTGTGACCCTCCTATGCTAGTCTTAAGGAAAAAAATGGAATCTCCACGATGTGTGACCCTCCTATGCTAGTCTTAAGGAAAAAAAATGGAATCTCCACGATGTGTGACCCTCCTATGCTAGTCTTAAGGAAAAAAAATGGAATCTCCACGATGTGTGACCCATCCTATGCTAGTCTTAAGGAAAAAAAATGGAATCTCCACGATGTGTGACCCTCCTATGCTAGTCTTAAGGAAAAAAATGGAATCTCCACGATGTGTGACCCTCCTATGCTAGTCTTAAGGAAAAAAAATGGAATCTCCACGATGTGTGACCCTCCTATGCTAGTCTTAAAAGGAAAAAAATATGGAATCTCCACGATGTGTGACCCTCCTATGCTAGTCTTAAAAGGAAAAAAAAAATGGAATCTCCACGACGTGTGACCTTCCTATGCTAGTCTTAAGGAAAAAAAATGGATTTGTAAAAATGTGTGGGTGCGTTCTTGCAACACCACCACTTGCAACTCTGTGACTGTAAAGCAAGTTTGTATTTATACTTAAAGTATAACAAATTAAAAAAAACGGACAATGTCACTGAGATTGCTTAATGCTTCGTTAAAACATCAGCCCCCTTTACATACTTTCCCTTTAGAAGAAAAATGAATTTAATAAATTACACTCCCAAATATTTTATCTTAATGATCCTATACCCTAACTGAAAAAAATTTAAATTAAATGTGACATCATAAGTCCTTTATCTTTAGGTTAACCATATTACACAGTCTAACGAAAATTATCCCCTTAAAAAAAAATGTACATAAAAATAATATCCCGCGAGAAAGTAATAAAAAGAAATTACATACCCTTACTTGTCAAAAGGAAAAATTGAAAAAATGAATGCCACGTGTGCTTACGGTTACCCACACAGGAAATTAACACGTGTTTTAGTCTACCACGGTTTCTTCCTAAAATTTCGTAAATTTCAATAAACTTAGTTTTAACACGAAATTAAACAATCACTCACTGCACAATATACATGAATGAAAAATTTATCCCTATCAATAATGTACATGAAAATAATATCCCACGAAAGTAATAAAATGAAATTAAGAACCCTTACTATGAAAAGGAAAAGAAAATTGAAATAAGGAACACCACGTGGTCTTACCGTTACTCTACAGAATGATGCCTCACTGCCGTAAAACGTTTACGTGAATCGTAAGCCAAAGGTTCCGATATGAGACTAGTCTGTATCCTAGCACTAAAGATAAATGATAATATATTCCGTGTACAAAATTAAACGATTGATGTGCGTGGATACAACGAAATTAGACTAAAATCTCGGGTCTCCATAGAATTGGTGAACAATTAACAAAGATAATAATAACAGACAATATACCTTGGCTTCGTTCGGAAACACGGCGATGGGCTGAGTTATATCAGGTTGGCCATGTTTTGAAATGAACACGTGCTCAGCCTGCCACGGTTTTTGTCCTAAAATTTCGTGAGTTTCACTTAACTTTTAAAAAAAAAAACACAAAATAACACATTCACTTAATGCACAATATATATATAATAAATGAAAATTTTAACCACTTTGATAATAAACACTCAGAAAGGAAAAAAAAACAGAACACAAATTCTTTTCACGCGGTTGGCTATCCTGATAAACAACAGGACTAATATCTACCACGCGGTTTTCAAAACAAAAGGGTTCGCGGTACGAACACGCACTAGTGAACACAAAACTTTAACAATGAGAATAGAATGCTTTTGCTGTTTTCTTCCACGGTTCCAACTCCACGATTATATAATTTACTTAAAATGAAATTGAGGTTCGTCAAGTCGCTAAAGACAGAAAAAAAGGGGGAATTTGACTTTGATAAAAATTAATTTTAAATTACTGTCTTAGCGAATCCTGGCAAGGTCGCCAATATGTTACGGGCCACTGGTTCGAGTCCGGCCTTGCTTAAGGGACTCAAGGGCCATAACAAAACAAATAACAATAGTAGGTCGCCAGTCAGAAATGATACAAGGAATACTGACAAAAATATGTATTTACAATAACAATTAAATAAAAATTAATAAAAGAAAGGGGAGCACAACAGGTAACTATTTTAATTTAAGCCACGAGGAGCTTCGGGTGGAG
>NC_090753.1:13336742-13341742 GCF_036898095.1 Palaemon carinicauda
TCTCAATTTTACTATATTTTCTTTTATTAAGTAGTTAGGCTGATGTTTTTGAGGTCTTCAAACATATTTCCTTTTAGATAAATCTTTTTTATAACGAAAATACCTTACTAACTGAATAGAAAATGTTAGTTAGCATACTTCTTCAATAATTTATTAATTTATAGTTCATTAGAAATGTACAGTATATAGGGAATTTGATAAAGCAGTAAAAACATCTCAAAAACCGAAGGGTAGGCTCCACTTTGTAGGGGTGCCGATCGTAAAAATAATTGCCAAAAATGCAGTAATCAAGACAGGCTAATGAAATTTTCAGGCATTATTAGCACTATAATAACGCATATCCTCTGTGAATTTTATCATCCTAGAGGGAAAATTAATGATTTAGAAAAAAAAAACTGTGAAATTCAGTGCCCATTGTACTAAAGGTTATTTGTTGATTGGTGAGAAACTACAGTCTTGAATAGAAATTCGGTCTGATGGCATGTTGGTAAATCCACCTGGAACATGCACACAAAGTTTTATCATAATCGTACAGTAAATAAGCACATATCAAGAAAAAAAACAAGCAAAAACTTTAATGAAAGCCCCGTCGGTGATTGAGCGAATAGTTAGAAATAGATAATCACCAAAAATTCAAATCTCGATTTCGGGACAAAACCTTCTGAGAGTTAGTAGTTATTATCTCACTTGATAGCCTAAAACATCTAAAAGTTATATTATTTAAGGCATAAAAGCGGGACAATCAAAGAGATACACCCCTCTCCCGCAAAAAAAAAAAAAAAAAAAAAAAAAAAAAAAACCGAGAAAAGGCAATTTTTTTCTGAGTACATAAAAAGATGGGAAATAATCTCATAGACACCTCTAGAGTGGTTTTCTTTAATGAAACTAATCATAGGCCAAAAATAAAGATTAAACAATAAGATAGATTACCCAAGTGCCATATGTAGAAGAGATCCTGGTGAGGGGAAGATGGAGATGGTTTGGGGATCCTCTTTGCTCTCCTAAGGAGATATTAGGTCACCAAACTTTCAGCTAGGCTCCAAATGGCACTAGAAGAGTTGGAAGACGCAGGACTTCATGACTTAGTACTATGAAGAGTGATGTAAGAGTTGATGAAGGAAGAGATATTGATTTAAAAGCTCAAGATAGAGACGACTAGTAAAATTTAACAGCGACCCTTTGCCTCAAAAGGTGTAGGAGATGATAATGATGATGATTTTACACACACACACACGCACACACACACACACATATATATATATATTATATATAGATAGATATATACATATGCATATATATATATATATATATGTATATATATATATATATATATACATATGTATATATATATATATATAACTATATATATATTTATATATATATATATATATATTTATATATATATATATATATATATATATAGATAGATAGATATATACATATGTATATATATATATATATATGTGTGTGTGTGTGTGTGTGTGTCTGTGTGTGTACTGCAGCTTAAACTTAAAATCGTTCGATTCTCGTTCCCAGTCCTCGCAAATTTAGCCTTGTCATAGTACTTTTGAGAAATATGAGGCAAAGTTAAATTGGGTAACGATACACTTCTCGGTACGAGGAGTCTGATTGACTCACAAATGATCAAAGATTAAGGTTTTTCGACAGGTTGCTGAGGTAGGCCAGAGACCAGTTCTGGAAAGGAAGAACATGAGAACGCCGATTGAATGAATGAAAGAATATGTCTTCGAAACTGACTCATATAATGAACTTATTAAGTATTGTGAAGGTATTCAAATAATACCACAGGTATACAATGCATGGAAATATAAATGATTTAAATATAACAATTATATGTTCACAAAGAAAAAAAATATTTAAAAACAAGGAAATATTGAAGAATATTAAAAAACTGTTTTTTCTACTTAGTATCATGATTCATTCATATAATACAACCGGTTATGGTGTTTTCACGTTTTTCTACTTATTATTCTGATAACAACGAGTATTATGATGTGTTTACATAATTATAATCGCAGGTATACATTAACTATCTCATTCGTTAAACAAAGATAAATCGATGGTAGAGAATTCAAAAAGTTGTTTTTTTTTTTTTTTTATTCTTTCCTGCTCAGCATTCTGATAACAACTATTATGGGGTATTCACATAATGCCGCTGGTATACAGTATCTTTGAAATAGAAATATATCAAATATAATCAATTCGAGATCACCAAAGTTAAAATGAAAAAGTAAACGAACAATTATGTCAGAAAAATCAAATATATTTCTAATTTTTTTCTTCCTTAATATACTGATAGAGAGTATTGTGAGAAATAAATATAAATAAGCTATATATAATAATTCTTTATTCAATTTTAAGAAAAAATCTAACCATAAACGAAAAAGTATGTTAGATAATTTTTTAACTTTATTTCCTTTTTTTTTCCTATTTATTATTAGAAGTAACGGACCTTGTACGCTGCCACATTAAAATTAGCCTTTGAAGGGGAACCTCTGTGGCGCATGATAGGCGGAGAATAAAAGCAAAACGTTCGTGTTAAAATACGTTTTCTGAGAACTTACGTGCCTAACGTTTCTTGTTCTTGGAATCTTATTTTATATTAGGAAATATGCGTTTAAAATTCTTACAGTTTCATGTATAATCTTTTTAATTAACTTATATTTACAATTGTAACTGTTACTATTCTTCCAACAGATTATGAATTAGTTTTATATATTTGAAACTGCAACTAAATGATTTGATATATTTGCACTTTAAGAATTGTTTCTTATTCAAAGAGGTATTTTCATTGGAAATGATGGTGTAAGTTTAGTTCATTTTTGCCTTGGACTTTTTTGGGGACAATTTTAAACCTATTTAAGCACACCTGCAAATATACTTATATAGCAATCAGGAACGCTCATACTAGATTGGTTTACTTTGAGCGATCAGACTGAAGTATCCTACCATCATCAATCCGAATGGCCAGCGTGGTGATAAAATGGCCAAACACTCACCATGAATAAGTATATGTCAGAGGTCTTCATCCTGAAGTGGAGTATAAACGGCTCCTCTTATTTTTTGTTATATATATATATAATATATATATATATATATACACGTGTACACACACACACACACACACACACACATATATATATATATATATATATATATAGTATATGTCTGCAACAAACATACACACGCAATTCACCCACAAATAAAGATACACAAATTCATAAAAAAACACACAATTTAACATCGGATTAGTATGTCACCTGAAATCCAAGGAAAGTCTTGTTGATCTTGGGGATTACTGGGGGATTTAGTAGCGTACCCGGATTGTGTTGTCCCCTTTTTTTATTTACGCAATAAATCCTATTTCGATTTCTTAATTTGTTTTAGTCCTCGATTTATTTCGGTACCGTTAATGGTTTATTATTTTCAATTCGTTTATTACGTAAATTCCACTGTTTGATTTATTTGGTATTTTCCACATATATTTTAATAGCGTCTCACTCAAGCATTAAATGGAAATATAATTTCTTGTTTGTATTTGTTTTCGAATTGTTATATCTTATCTTTTAATTGTTCTAAACAGTTGATAAGGTAATTCCCATGATACTTTAATCATTAAAGATTTTCTCGCTAGATTAAAACTCGTATTCATATGTTTCCTGACTCGCTTTCTTCCTTTAAGCTAAGACTAGGGAAAGCCAGGCAATGGCTACTAATGACTTATTACTGACCATAGACTCCAAAAAGACACCAACTCCTACATCACAGGGATAGCAAGGTTGAAGACACTACTTGAATAAAGGTTAAAAGGTTTCCCATAAATAGAAGAAGCAAGGAACAAGTCAATGCCTTAGAGGCTGATTATGTATACATATGATCTTCACCTAAGACCCTTCTCCTTCCAAGCTAGGACCAAGGATAGCCTGGCAATGGCTACTAATGACTCTATCCATAGTTCAAAAGGGTAATGTGGTTGAAGACACTACAAGAAACTATCGAGTTTCAATGGGTCTGGATCTATTGTAAAGGCCAATACAATAAACTTAAGCAAAGATGATATAAGAACGTTACCTAATAATTCAAAGAATACTTCACTTGCCATTCCCAAGAAGTACTTTGCCGTCATCAAACTTCGAAGTGTGGTCTTAGTTCCAAGCGGATTGCAAGTGATTAAGAAGTCGATGGGTTTTGTTGCAAAGTTTGGGTGCTTTTTAAAGATACTGCAGCCGCTACAAACTTCATTAATAACGATATCAAAAAGAGAATTTGGTCAATTAGAATATTCCGGCAAATAATAGTTTGAGTTTAGTATATACTCATTTACGTAATTTTATTTATTTTTATTAATGCCACTATCATTATCTTTATATTCCTACCATTATTGTTTTTTATATTGGTTTTTATAATAATAATAATAATAATAATAATAATAATAATAATAATAATAATAATAATAATAATAATAATAATAATAATAATAATTATTATTATTATTATTATTATTATTATTATTATTATTATTATTATTATTATTATTATTATTATTATTATTATTGCTGTTGCAGGTGTTGAGGTGCCAGTGATGGGAGATGAGAATGAGAGAGAGATTACAATAGATGAAGTGAGGAGAGCACTAGATGAAACGAGAATAGGAAAAGCGTCTGGCATGGATGGTGTGAGAGCTGAGATGTTGAAGGAAGGGGGTGTGAATGTACTTGAATGTTTGGTGAGATTGTTTAATATGTGTTTTGTGTTGTCAATGGTACCAGTAGATTGGGTTTGTGTATGTATTGTACTACTATATAAGGGTAAGTGAGATGTGCATGAGTGTTGTAATTCAAGAGGTATTAGTTTGTTAAGGGTAATTGGAAAAGTGTATGGTAGAGTAATGATTAATAGGATCAAGGATAAAACAGAGAATGCAATCTTTGAAATACAGGGTGGTTTTAGAAGAGGTAGGGGTTGTATGAATCATATTT
>NC_090753.1:13346742-13356742 GCF_036898095.1 Palaemon carinicauda
TATACATATATATATATATATATGTGTATATATATATATATATATATACATATATATATATATATATATATATGAATATACATATGTATATGTATATATAAATATATATATATATATATATATATAAATATATATATATATATATATATAGTATATATATATATATATATATATATATATATGTATATATATATTATATATATATATTATTTATATATATGCATATATATATTTATATATATATATATATATAGATTATATACTGTATATATATATATATATATATATACATATATATATATATACTATATATTATAGTCTCTCTAAAGACTCATAAGATGACTCTTTGCAAAACTGAACTGCGTTAAAGTGTCACAAGAATTACTGTTGCGTTCATTTCTCGTCTCAACTTTTCAAGTCTCTTGCTGTTGCTGCTGACTCTTCTTCCTAAATAAAATAATTTTTTTTTTCTCAGACACATTCTTTCTTTATTTCACCCTTTCCTGAAGGGATAAATTCCAAAACTCTTCGATCTTTTTGTTATTACATAAATATCTCTCTCTCTCTCTCTCTCTCTCTCTCTCTCTCTCTCTCTCTCTCTCTCTGTTATATGTTTGGTCACTCACTTCACAGTAAGGGTGTACCACAGTACACTTCTTCAGAGTGAAGTGTACCAGGAATATCTGTATCCAACTGTATATCCATAATATGATATTTGGGAACTACTGTCGGGTTTCTACATCAAGTATTCTTATTGGTTGATACACATTGTACCATTAGAATCTTAAGATAGAAAAGCCATAAAAAATCTTAGTATGTTTATAAACCGTATGGATAAGAAAAATCACTCCCAAGTACCTGTATGAGTCACTTAATCCACAATAACAATATCATATAATCCTGTAGAATATTCAAACCTCTTGTGGTAATATACAAATTAGTCCAGCTCAATCACAATGAGAAACAACCAAAACATAAATAGTCTCGAAAAACAAAACTTGCCCCATAACTAAATCGCTCAATATACAAATGAATCTCATCTAGGATCGGATTATTTTTTATTGGGTGCATCTCCCCCCCCCCCCCCTCTTCCCCGCGAGCAGTTTTTCATTGTTGGCCCATCTATCAATGCCCTGTACTTTGCATACTGTAAGCTTTCTTAAGAAATAAAATTTATTCAGCTAGAATGAAATTCAATTTCCCTCTCTTTATACATAAAAGGAAATATTTCATTTGAAAATGAGACCTCCAATCTAAGAGATGAAAGACCTTTATCACTAAAATAGAAAAGACGGTAATAATAGAAAAAAAAAAATATTTCAGTTCAAATCATATCCAAATTACTACCCTTCCATATTTCTTTTATATATATATATATATATATATATATACATATATATATATATATATATATATATATACATAAAATGGTATGTTTCATTGTAAAATGAAATCTCTAATCTAAGTCATAAATTCCTTAGCAGTAAAAAGCAGTAATTATAAAGAAAAATCCTTAGAAGAAAATAAAATAAAAATATTTCACCCAGAAGAACATAGCAAAAGAAATTTATATGTATAAATACTATAAAATAATCAGTTTAGCACAATGTGTATAATTATAAGACTCACCAGAATGACAATCGTGACGGAATTGCCAGAAATGGCATAATCCAGAGCCAGGCCGAATAGAGCATCACTTCCATTTGTCCCTGGGAGTAATAGCACCAGAAACCTGCGGAAAATTATCGAAATGCTACACTTGACAATCGCTTGCCGAGTGAAATGGATCCAATAAGAAATAATCATATCCCAGATGAGATTCCTTGGTATATTAAGTGATTTAGTTACTTGGGAAAGTTCTACTTTTGGGAGCCTTAGGTTTTATAGATATGTTGAGACTATTTATGGCGTGTTCATGTCAGTGTTACAGTTTCTTTTATTTGACCAGGAAAATACGAATCTGGGTGTTAATCAAGGTAGTAGAGGCATTTTGGATAAATCCCTGCCTGGCGGTTGGCGGACAATAGTTTGAGTCCTCATCAAGCTCAATAGTTTCTTTTGGTGTTTGAAACCTCACCATCCTAATGAGATAATAATGGAGGTTTTGCAGTAGCCTGTAAGTCTACCTGCTAAATCACCTCTTACGTGGAGAGGGGCCTATGGTGCTGATCATAGGTATACAGTATGTGGTCAATTTCCAGGGTATTTTCTTGCTTGGGTATTGTCTCAGGCCCTTGCCTCTGTCATTCATGAGTGTCATTTTAAACCTTGAAAGCTGTAACAACGTTAAGAGGAGGACAGAAAGGAAAGTTTAGAGTATTTTTTTTTAATTTATTTATGGATTTAGGCATTGGGGGGAGGAATGAAATTTTATTCTAAATTTCGAGTGAGAAATAAAATGAAATAAAAGAAAAATAGATTCTAAATCTATAATTGAGATGCATCATACGAAATCTTGAAGAGCCGCTGCAAAGGCTTTGCCTCACCCCTAAGCTTTAATTTCACCCTGAAATAGAAGGTCCTACAGGCCGGTCATGAATGAGAGAGGCAAGGGCCTCTGACAATACCATAGGAAGACAATGCCCTAGAAATTGACCAAATATACGAATAGTCAGCAGCATAGGCCCCTCTCCACCAAAGCTAGGGCAAGGCCATAGATATTTTTCGCACTCCCAAAGAGAGATTAGGTCACCAAACATTTAATTGGGCTCCACAAGACACTAGAAGAGGTGGAAGCCTAAGTCCTCCATGGATGAGGAATATGAAGCGTGAAATATGAGATAATGAGTGGATAAGTGTTCATTTAAGATCTCATGATAAAGACGACTGACAAAACCTAACTTAGGCGATTTGCGTCATTGGCCATAGGACGATATTATAATATATATATATATATATATATATATGTATATATATATATATATATATATATACATATATATATATATAAATATATATATTACATATATATATATATATAATATACAGTATATTTACATATAATATAAATATATATATATGTATATATATATATATATGTATATATATGCATATATATATATATATATATTTACATATATATATATATATATATGTATGTATGTTTATAAACACACACACACACACATATATATATATATATATATAAATATATATATATATATATATATATATATATTTATATACAGATATATATATATATATATATATTATAACCGATGTTATATATTTCTAGATTATTTAAGTTTTTTGACGTATAAGGTTAAGTATAGACGAATTGTTTTCTTCTTTAATAGTTTGTCTTTTCACTGGTGGTTATGTTAGTGTTTATAAGGGACTAACGACTGTTTTATATTTTCAAGTGGTGTGGGTTACGTGGCTGCGCTCCTGCGTGAACAGATGTATGAAGGGGCTTTGTTGGAGGAGGGTTCCTCAGTGTGTTTCTGAGCGTCCATCCTTGAAAGGCACGACAATTGTTGTTGGAACTATATTCATTCCTCGCCATTGCAGAGCTACGTTGTGAAGCTGTTTAGCTTTTTTTTTTCATATCCTCTCTCTGCAGCAAGGACTTTTTATTCTACATATTGTGTATTGCCCTTGGTTCAGTAAAAGCCAAGGGGACCTCTCTGTCCCAAGGTAAAAATTTTGATTCTTATATTTGTGTGCCGGGCCCATGACCTGTAATCCTGGGCGGTCTTCATTATTGGAGCATTAAAAAAGAAAAAAACTTTTAACACCATTATCTTGGATCCTCGTTTCCTGCCACCTGGAATAAGCCTCCAGCCGGCGAGTTTACTGTCCTCTTTGAGAAGACCCCTACAAGCGTTTGAGGAATTTATTAGGGATATTTAGTTTGTATTTGTTAGGATGTTCTTACTTTTCGTTGGCCTTCTCCTTTCTGGACCCTCTCTCCTTGTAGTATGCATGTGTTGATGACCTTTCTTTAATGGTGCAATTGTTTAATTTTGTAGGGAGTTTAGTAGTGAGGGTGTATTATTTATTATTGTATTATTGTGGTTCAGGTGTTATTTCTCTCTATATATTTTGTATTAAAATTAAGGAGATTTTTGTGGTATTTTCTTTGTCCTTTGAGTTGACTTTGCACTCTTATTGATGTATGGATACTTATCCACCTTTAGTGGACTTAGTATAGTATGATAGTGAATAGAATTTGATAAAAGTGTAGTGTATTGTGTGGTGGTCAAAGTCAGCCATCACAAGTGACGACCGTTGCAGGATCTTGCGTTCCTGGGTATACACCAGTGATAGTGCAAAGTTAATTCTTGGGTAATTTTTCAGGCAGTGTATTTTCACCTCCTCGGTGTTGTTTTATGTAAATTTAGTATTTTGTGAGAATAAGTGGTCATCATGGTTGTTAACCCATTAGAACTCCTTAGAGGAGAGGGGTGGCAAGAGAGGTTAGCAGAGTTGAATAGGGAAGACTTGGAAACTGTAGCTGAGCATTTTGAATTGGAATAGGAAGTATCCATAAGAAAGGGTGTATTGCGATTGCGATTGCAAATTTATGATTATGTTAAAACTGTAAAGACAGGTGGGGAACAAGAGGTGAAACCTGATAAAGAAGTAGTGTCTGTAGAAGTTTTGGATAGGCAAATTGCCCTGAGACAAATGGAATTTGAAATGAAAAAGTTTAAGGCAGGGGAAAGAGAAAAGGAGAGGCAGCATGAGATTGCCATGAGAAACCCAGGTTCTTTTTCCCCCACCCATTCCCCAAATAGATCAGTAACGCCTGCTATTAATTTAGAGCAGGCTCTCAAATTTGAGCCTAAATTTGAGGAGAATAATGTAGCAGAATTCTTTGTATCATTAGAGAGGTTTGCTGCAAGGTTGGAGTGGCCCTAAGATTATTGGACCACTCATATACAAAACGGATTTTGAGCGAAGCGAAAAATCAATTTTCGGGTGAGGTAGCCATGTCGTCCTGATGGAAGTTCCTAAAAGGTAGCCTCCTAGGGTATATTTTACTACAGTGATATTCCCAGAGAATTTTACCTTAAGGTATCCAGAATTCTAACTCCTGGAGCGAATATCCCTAAATAATTTCAAAGGGATATCGCATAATATCAGAGGACGTATTCTTGATACGTCACATAGCTATCTTCACTCCGAACAGTATTAATGCTTCGAGGGGTTACAGTGATAAGAATCTAAAACGAGAATGAAAAGAGAGCCGCTAATAAGGCATCTCTCCTATTCCCTTTCCAGTGCGTATCTGATGAAGGCAGTAGCACCCTCTTTATTCCTTGTAGCGATATACGAGGTGCTACAGATACAGTATTATAGGGAGAGGTCAATAAGCCTTTTGCAATAAAAGGAAGGGCGGGTCCATCAGGACGACTTGGCTACCTCACCCAAAAATAGATTTTTCGCTTCGCTCAAAATCCGTTTTTTGGGCTCAGCCCATGTCGTGCTGATGGAAGTTTACCAGAGCATTACTGTATCTGTGGATTCTCAATCGGTGCCGTACTCCCAAGAAAGTATTTTCCTGGTCTGTCTAGACCTAGAGACCTATGATGTTACCGTCATACATCATTTCATCTATGCATGAACTATGTTAGTGCTTCCTGCCCCCTACAGGGAAGAGTCGTACTAGGACTCTGGAAAAAGTCTCGAGGAGTACATAATAGCTATGGATGACAGAATGACAAGCTTGTATAGTGGTCTCGCCCTATACATTATAAAGCACAGTTTGTATAAGAGTCACCAATGTCAGTATGAATTTGTGACACTTTCCCCAAAGTGACTACTCTTATTGACTATTGGATAACGGATGTATCCGCATAGGAAAAAATTTTTGCATCTCTAACCACTATCCCATTAGGGTACCACGTCAACCCTTCCTAAGGAAGGGTTTAAAAGTGAGTGGACTTTTGCTTGAATCAGGGAACAATCTTAAAAGATATACCATGATAAGAATATCCATATTTTAATCTTAATGCTCAGTACATTTCTAATTAAAATGAGTGTGGGTGAATAAGACGCAGGGATCACTATGCACTAGTTTATTTAAATTTAATAAACGTACATATCAGATCAACATTTATAAAATTTATAAAATGTGGATGATATGCGCTAAAGCATAAAGAAAAACAGTCAACAGAAAATATTGTTTCGTCTACCAGGAAACAGATTTTGCCACTTCAATTGAATTATTAATACTAATGATACATTTTGTATACTGTTTATTTACACTAGCGTAAGAAACGCTTGCCACAAGTGTCCATATTATGTTATAGTTCACCAATGTCAATGGAACAGTTCGTAAGGACACTTTCGTGGCCTATCGCTCAGTGTGTAGTAAACAGTGACTACTGAGAATTCTACCTGCTGTTACCACAGACCTCTTAAGTTGCTCCACTTGCTTCGCATAGTGCAATATAGAACACCTAGGATGACTACCAACCGGTGTAACGAATAAGGATGTTCAAAGTCCATATAATTAAAGAAATTTATGGAAAAGGCAACTTCCCCTCGAATCTTGACTAACGGGTGTACTGTCTGGATCCGTTCTGCAAATAACACGGGTGATTTTCCCCCCTTAGTTTTAGATAACTTCGAACCCAGGGTTTCTCTCTGAACAGCTGTCCTCCCCTAAAGTCTGAAGTTCTATGAAGATAGACCTTTAGGCACTCCACTGGACATAGAGTGCATCTTCCTTCAGAGGGCAGATTCTCTAGGGACCCCACCTGTTGGTGGGTAGCTTGTTCCTGGTAAGAAACGTTGGGGTCTGGAAATAGATTCAGTTCTCCCTCCAAGAACTGGACGTGGCCTTCCTCTCTAGAGAGAGCCACTATTTCACTAACTCTGGCCCCCAAAGCGAGTACAAGCAGAAATATGACTTTAAATTCAAAACCTTCTAAGCGCATTCCTCATTGTTCATTATTTATACACAATGAAGAATCTTATTTAATGACCATGCAAAGGGTCTTTGGAGGCGCTGAAGAGCTAAGCCTAGCATGGCCCTTTGTAGTTCATTAAGAACGTCGTTAGAAAGGTCGACTTGTAAGGCATATGGTATCTGTCTTGTCAAGGCAGGCTTGAACAATAGAATTGTGCTGGTTGCTAAACCTTGCTCATGAAGGTGAATGAAGAATGATAAATAGGAATCTGTCGAGATTTCTTTTGGTTTCTTCGCCTTGACAAAGGATATCTGTTTCTTCCCTGAAGCCTTATAAAGTCTTTTGGTTTCCTCCAAAAGTCTAAATGGACTTTTAAACACCGAATCTTTTTCTCATCGCTTAGGAGAGAAAATCATGAGATGTATGTTCCGTGTTTTCTGTGATGAAGCGAAGACAGTCGACTTATGTACTCGCTGAGACAGGGATGGTTCCCGGTAGCGGTACGAATTTTAGTCGTAGTTCCAATGCCAAAGGGAACCACAGGCTATTTGGCCACTTGTGGGCCACTACTGCTCGCTTTCCCTTTGAAGGATCTCAGCTTATCGAGGGCCTTCAAAAGGAGGTTGTGCGGAGGGAACAGATAAATACTGGACCATCTGTTCCAGTCTAGGACATAGCATCTACTGCCCCCGCTAGCGGATCCTCGTATGGGGACACGTAACGATTTATTTTCTTGTTGTCTTTCGTCGCAAAGAGGTCTATCTGCAGCTCCGGGACATTGACTCGAGATGAAGGATGAACGATCCTGCGTCAAGGGACAATTCTGACTCTATACGTGTAAACCTGGATTGAGCGTCCGCTGTCACATTGCGGAACTCTTGAATGTGAACTGCTGACAGGTGCCATTTTCTTCTTTTCCGCCAAACGGAATATGGCCAACATCACTTGGTTAAATTGAGGTGACCTCAACCCTTGTCGATTCAGGCATCTCACTGTCACCTCACTGTCTATAACTGTCTAGAACCAGTCTTATGCGGGTCGAGTGGCGAGGAGATACTTTTTTTTAGTGTCAGAAGTACTGCCATAGCTTCTAAAAAGTTGATGTGAAATGACTTGAAAAGATTGGACCAAGCTCCTTGGATTCTCATCTGATGAGAGTGACCTCCCCAGCCTTCCTTTGAAGTGTCTGTGTGGATAGTTACTGACGGGGGAATCGCTAGTGGTCTTATTAGATCTCTTCGCGCGTTTGATGAGTATTTTCTCCAGACTCCTGTTGCATCCTTTAGCTGTGCTCTTAGCACTGGATCTGTTATCGAAGCAAACTGTAGAGAGCCCAGCACTCTCTCCTGTTCGCATCTTGATATCTGTTTGGATTTTAATAGTCTCTTGACAGATCCTGCTATTTATTTCCTCTTCTTACCAGGAATGGAAAGTCGATGCGACTCCAAATTCAAGTGGATTCCCAACCACTGAAATTTTTGAGCTGGAGGAAGTCGAAACTTTTTTATGTTGATCTTGAATCCCAGATGTTTCAGGAACTGGATCACTATCTTAGAAGCTTGCATGCATTCTGTCCTGGATGCTGCCCACACCAGCCAGTCGTCCAAGTAGGCTACTACTTGGACCCCCTTTAGGCGTAATTCATGGACGGCTGCGTTCGCGAGCTTCGTGAAAATCCTTGGCGCTATGTTTAGCCTGGAAGGCATGTCTCTGAAGGCGTAAAGTTTTCCATGTAACTTGAAGCCTAGGTAGGAGGATAGGTGACGATTAATTGGAAACGTCCGAACAAGTCTATAGAGACAGTATATGCCCTTTTGGGCTAGCAGTGTCCTTATGTGTTGAAGTGTGAGCATTCTGAACTTGTAGTTTCACTATGAACTTGTTGAGTGGCGACAAGTCTAGAATGACTCTGAGTTTCTCTGAGTCCTTCTTTGGAACACAAAACAGCCTTCCTTGGAATTTTATGGACTTAACTTTCCGGATTACTCTTTGGTCTAAGAACTCTCGGACATATTCTTCCAGAACGGGGGTTGAGTGTTTGGAGAATTGAGGAAATTGAGGTGGAGGACTGCTCCAGCTCCAACCTAGTCCATTCTTTATTAGGCTGTAGGCCCAGGGATCGAAGGTCCAGCGATCCCTAAATAGCTGTAGTCTCCCTCCTACTGGAAGTATCTCACTTCCGCTGTTGTGGACCTGAGGCCTTGCCTCCTTGACCGCGTCCTCCCCTGGATCCCCTCCTCTTGAAGGCGTCTAGAAGAACCTCTGGCTGTTCCTCTAGCTTTGAATGAAAGGAGAATGTCTGCCTTTCGAAGGCTGGGTTAAAATCTGGCGACTGTGTCGCCCATCTGGTACGTGGTTGGAGGTTGTTCCACTATCTGAGGCACCGCGGTCACAGAAAGTTGTAGTTGTTGTTGCTGTCGGTAGGGTTTAGGCCGGCCGAGAGGATGGCCTAGGCCATTTTGTCTTCTTCTTGGGTTGGGGACCCTCATCCGAAAAGACTTTCTCTTAAGATCTAAACCCCACTTTTTGAGAAGGTTCCTATTTTCTGTGGTGGCCTTGTCCTACTACCTCTTTAACCACTTCGTTGGGAAAGAGGAAGAGGTCTTTACCCCAGATACGAGAGGAGATCAGTTTCCTTGGTTCGTGCCTCACCGCAGCCGAGGCAAACACGAACTCTCTACAGGCTCTCCCTAGCTTTAATAGAGTTATAGAGATCCTTTCTTAACTGTGGCCAGATGGGTTTTGTCCACTACCATGAACCTGTCCTGGTTCTTGGGGTCACTTGCCATCGTTTCTAATGTCGTTAGCAACGATATTTATGCCGCAAGTCTTTCTTTCGTCTCTTGCTCTCTACACAAGAGAACCTCCGACAGTTTTGAAAGTTCTTCACCAAACTGACGTTCAGCGATATCAGCTTCCAGATTCCCCGACTGAGAAGGTAAGATGTACGTCCTTCCAGTCTTCTTGGTCCAAGGGCATGGTCAGAGATAACGGCTTGCACTCCCTCCAAAGAGGGGCATGGTTTCCTGCCTCCACCGCCTTTAAGGCTGCCTTGTATCCCTTTTCCATGAAGCGAAAAGGCTCTGGTAGGAGAGGCCACAAAAGAGGGAAGCTTCTTACTCAAGGCGGGCACCTTTGAG
>NC_090753.1:13359242-13371742 GCF_036898095.1 Palaemon carinicauda
ACTCAGTGCCGATATCTAGTGAAGATCGTGATCAAGGTGTATTTCTTGAATGGAACCTGTCTCTCAATGACCAAATAAATAATGTAGTAAAAATTGCTGGTTATCATCTAAAAAAATTATTTTTGATAAAAAAGTACCTGGATGAAAATTGTGTAAAGAAACTCGTGATAAACTGTGTTATTACCAGGATAGACTACTGCAACTTCATCTATTATAATTTACCAAAAGTACAACTTGAGAAATTACAAAACATAATGAACATGGGAGCAAGACTGATAAAAGGTGTCACACCTGGATAAAGGGTCTACCCTATACTAATTGATTTACACTGGCTGCCGATTAAAGTAAGAATTGAGTTCAAAATATTTACAATAACCCACCAAGTTATCAGAACCAGTTACAGAGGGTTTCAAATTATTGGTGTCTAAGATATATGTCTACTGTAGGCCCCAGAGCCTTTAAATATGCGGCTCCGAGACTATACAATACATTCCCACGAAACATCCAAATGATTGAAGACATTAAGGCTTTCAGGAGTAAACTGAAGACTCTTCATTCTGCAAATCGTTTGACAGTGACGATTTAACAGTAAATGAGCAATACGTGACATAAATGCTGAATACTCTGAACGAACAAGATGAAACGACAGTGTAAGTCTTGTAGAGTTGAGTTCCCCTGCTGTATGGGGACCGTAAAAGCAGCCATCAAAGTAAGTAAAGTATTATATTATTATTTATTATTATATATTATTATTATTATTATTATTTTTATTATTATAATTATTATTATTATTATTATTATTATTATTATTAATTATTATTATTATTGTTGTTGTTGTTGTTGTTGTTGTTGTTGTTGTTGTTACTATTATCATTACTTGCAGAGCTACAACCCGAGTTGTGAAAGCAGGATGCTATAAGCCCAAGGGCTCCAACAGAGAAAATAGCCCAGTGAAGCTTCAAAAATTTTTATATAATAGGATTTTGGTCCATTGTATAATGCCATTATCATAAAAGTAAATATACGATAACGTATGGAGAGAGAGAGAGAGAGAGAGAGAGAGAGAGAGAGACGTTTTCCATAATATTTTAGTGAGAGATTACTAATGCCTAACAAGGAATGAATAACTGTTGTGGACGGAAATGGTAGAAAATGTTGAGCTACTAGGGGAAGGGTTAGGTATTTACTAATTATCTATCCGGTAAGAGAAAAATAGATTTTAAACTATTATTTACTAATCTTTTTTTTATCTTTTTTTGTAGATTTTTATATCCCACTGAAGTAAATTCGATTAGTTACTTGTTCGGATTCATTCTCAAAAAAAAATTATATGAAATAAATGTCGATTTAATTTCCGAGCAAATAAAACAGCCTTGAAATTTTCCTTGTTCTAAGTTTAAAACTACCAAACAGTTCAAAGACAGTTGTAAAATGTAAAATGCTCCATGATCTTTCTTTTATCGAAACATATCCTGAGAAATTATTTTAGATGATTAAGGGAAAGTTTTTTTTTAAAAGATAAATTTCAAAAGAAAACTTTGAAATATGGGTAATTTTTTTTTCTTCACTAAGTATTATATAACTCTATTAACATGAAAAAAAAATTATAACAATATCACAAGTAAAATTTTTCTTATATTCAGAAAAAAAAGTCGAAACGCTTGATAAATACCTTTATCTGTATTACAGGAGGAGAAACCACGTTCCCTTTAATAGCTTTGTAGAAAGCAGAATCGTGCCTCCTACCATTCTTGGAATTCCAATATCGTTTTCAAATCAGTTGACTCCCCAATGTAAAATCCGATCCAATGAGAGGGATACGTTCAGAGACTTCTCTTCTTTCTACAAAGATTAATAGAGTACTCTATTAATCCTGGGTAGGAGGGATGTCAGTTTAATTGTGTCAGTTCATTGGTGCAAATCTCTCTCTCTCTCTCTCTCTCTCTCTCTCTCTCTCTCTCTCTCTCTCTCTCAGCCTAGCAGACAAACACCAGGTGGCAGGCAATAAAGTTGATATTACTGAAGGGTCCCTGACACTTGCACAAATTTGTGGCATGCATTGTCATGACTCGAGTCATGAACTGGCGTGAATTATGCGTGAACTGGAGTGAACTCGTCGTGAACTTGTCGTGACATCGTGGCTTGTCATGGCGAGAGTTTTGAAATGTTCAAAATTTTGGTCACCACAAAATTTTCGTGAACTATGCGCGAACTGTTCGTAAACGCATCGTGAACAGTGCGGGACGATGCGGGAGGATGCGTGCCAGTGCGTGGCAATGCGTGCCATGCCACGACTGTCACGAACTGCCACGAATAGTTCACAAACAGTTCACGACATGTTCACGAATATGAGCGCGTCACAGCGTGGCCGTGCCTTACCACTGACATGGTCACGTGTATTTCACGCATTGATGGCACGAGCAGTTCACAACTAGTTTACGCACTTCACGACCAGTTCACGCCAGTTCCCGACCGGTTCACGAAGGTTCACGACCAGTTCACGCCGGTTCACGACCAATTCACACCAGATCACGACGAGTTCACGCTAGTTCACGGCTATTCCATGACAGTGGCGCTCGTGTGGGTGTTGGGGGGTATATATAGAGCTTCGAGGACACAGCTCGCTATTCCAGAGGTTGCCAGCGAAGAGACAACATGCCAAGACCCAGGCTTACAAAAGGAAGGGGGAGAAGGCTAGAAGCCAACATGCTAGAGGCAGAGACCGCTGATCGAGATAATTCTCGTCACTCATCAATATCAAGTCTCGCTCTCATGATCCCGGAGACACAGCAGGATACAAGCCAGAGATAGCCATCTAGTGAGGACGAGATGAAGCAGAAGAAGCGGGTTCGGATGTCGAAGAAAGAAATCCCTGACTACCACTGGACAGAAGAGGCGGAGACTATGTTTGCCGACCTTGTGAAGGAGAACCCCATGCTGTTTGACAAGAAGGACAAGCAGTGGATCAACGTGGTAGCTAAGAACAGCCGGTGGGACCAACTTGGAGAGCAGCTGGAGCATCCTGCCACTGGTGCCCAATGCAAGAAGCGTTACGAAAACTTGAGGACCAGGGTGAGAAAGATTATGAAGGAGAAGAAGAGTGGAGCTGGCCAGGCCCAAAGGAGTGCCCGTGAGGATCACATCATGGAGACTTGGGCTTTCCTAATACAACACATCGTCCGGGGAGAGACCGTCTCCAGTGAGCATTTTCCTGGCTCAAAATCAGGTGCAGTGACGGTCAGCGACAGAGACGATGATGAAGTGAGGTCCACAGGTTCCCACAGCCAAGCATCTACCAGCACCTGGAAGGACAAGGGCAAGGGGAAGCGGTCCACCCCAACAACAATAGAAACCACACCCTGCGACACCTGGGTGTCCGACAAGGACATCAGTACTGTAGTGAAAAATGTGAGAATCCAAATGTCTACATGTAGATTATATTCCAGTTTCATCCATAGTTTTTGACCTAGAATGTGCAATATGTTGCATTAAAATGCTGTACTAAATTGTTACAATGTTTGTATATTTCAGATCATGTCCAAAGCAGAATCCTTGGCGACCTCGTTCACCGGCCAGCACAAGTGTGTTCACGATTTTTCGTGCCTGCTGGAAGGCCACATGCATGCCATCCCAGATGACTACTGGCATGAAATCCAGATAGAGTGCCTCAACCTTGTACACTGCTACAGGCAGCGGCGTCAGGTCTTCCAGCAGCCACATCAACAACCAATCATGATGACCTGGCCAGGCCCACAGCAGCAGCAACCTTGGCAGCCCCCTCAGCAGCAGCAGTTCTGGCATCCACCTCAACCAGCACCCTTGCAGGCACCACCAGAGCAGCAGCAGCAGCATCGTCCAGCCAGTCATAACTGGATGCCGCCCCAGTCACCAAAGTATTCAGGCCAGTCTTCCTGGCCCCGTAACACGGATTGACAACCAGGGATGCCACCTCCACTGTCAGCCACCCTTGTCCAGGGTCCTTCACCATCAACTTCATTATCGTCACCCACCCTTGTCCAGGGTCCTTCACCATCAACTTCATTATCGTCACCCACCCTTATCCAGGCCCCATCACCAACACCTTCATTGTCGTCGCTGTCATCCACATTCAAGACACCTCTGACACCACTCAGCTTCCTTGTCCTGACCCTGGGGTCCGTCGAGCGCAAACTAAGAGAAAAGACCATGTCACCCTCACTCTTCTACACCTCCAAGGAACTCAACACCCCAACAGTCCAGCAGGCATCCCCACGCAGCGGTACCACAACCAGCAAGGACAAGGACACTGACTGATGAGACATATGTAAATATTTGTAAATAATTGGACTGTGATACCTGTACATATTTGATGTTTGCTGTTTTAATAAAAATAAAATATTTTTTTCTATTTCATAACAGTTATTTTTATCTTTAACCTTAAAATAAAAATAAAGAAAATTGAAACGAAAAAAATAATAAAAAGGAAAGAAAAATAAACTAAAAAAATTTTGTTTTTTGCTTTTTTAATGTAAATAAAATGATTTCTTATTTCAAAACACTTATTTTTCTCTATAACCTTAAAATAAAGAGAAAGAAAATGAAAACCAACAAATAATAAAAAGGAAAGAAAAATAAACCAAAAAATTTTGATGTTTGCTGTTTTAATGTAAATAAAATGATTTCTTATCTCAAAACAGTTATTTTTCTCTATAATCTTAGAATAAAGAAAAAGAAAATGGAAACGAACAAATAATAAAAAGGAACGAAAATAAACCAAAAGTTTTTTGATGTTTGCTGTTTTATTGTAAATAAGATGATTTCTTATTTCAAAAACTTCTATAACCTCAAAATAAAGAGAAAGAAAATGGAAAAGAAAAATAATAAATAGGAAAGAAAAATAAACCAAAAAAATTCTGATGTTTGCTGTTTTAATGTAAATAAAGTGATTTCTTATTTCAAAACACTTATTTTTCTCTATAACCTTAAAATAAAGAGAAAGAAAATGGAAACGAACAAATAATAAAAAGTAAAGAAAAATACCCCCCCCAAAATTTTGATTTTGCTGTTTTAATGTAAATAAAATGATTTCGTATTTCAAAACACTTCTATAACCTGAAAATAAAGAGAAAGAAAATGGAAACGGAAAAATAATAATTAGGAAAGAAAAATAAACCCAAAAAATTTTGATGTTTGCTGTTTTAATGTAAATAAAATGATTTCTTATTTCAAAACACTTATTTTTCTGTATAACCTTTAAATAAAGAGAAATGGAAACAGAAAAAAAATAAAAAACAAAACAAAAAGGAAAAAAAAATAAACCAAAAAATAAAGAGAAAAAAAAAATACCAGCAAGGACACTGACTGAGATGAGATGAGACACTTGTAAATATTTGTAAATAATTGGAATGTGATACTTGTACATATTTGATGTCTGCTGTTTTATTCTAAATAAAATGCTTTCTTATTTAAAAAAAAATAAAGGGCAACAAAATACACACATGAAAAAGATACGTTTCTTTTATATAAAAAATGGAACAACTATGCAGCTCATGGAACTACTACATTTTTTTCTTGCCAAGGGACAGCACTAGCAGGGGACATGTAGTAATGTGAAAGGTAGTCTCGCTGATCCTTTGCATACTTCTGGGTATGATGGCCGGTTAGAGGCACCAGCCCCTGCAGGTGTTGCTCAGTTCTCCATCCACCAGGGATCAGATCATGTGTGTCTGGATCTTCGTAGTCCACTTCTGACATTGCGTATGGGTATCTGATGAGGACGAGGCTGTGCAGGACACAGGCACACATGGTGATCAGGTTGATGGTGTCAGGGTTCTGCTGCATCGTCGTCAAGAAGCAACGGAACCTTTGACTTAAAATTCCAAAGGCATTCTCCACGACACGTCGGGCACGAGACAACCTGTAGCTATATATTCGTTCTCGTAGGACTTGTGACCGATGGGAGAATGGTTTCATCATCCAGGTTCGGAGAGCAAAGGCGTCATGCCCTACGAAGTGATAGGGAACTGGGTGGTCACCATTAGGGAGTGGTTCTGGTTGAGGCACTCCACCTCTGTTGTCTTCTACCGCATCATGCAGGGAACAGTTGCTCCATGTTCCTCCATCCGACGCACCACCCTCTGGCCAAACATTCCCATAGAGGAACTTGTAGGTAGCATCTGCCACTGCCATCAGTATAATGCTGTGGAAGTCCTTGTAGTTGTAGTAGTAAGAGCCAGCATTGTGTGGCTTCTTTATGGCGATGTGCTTTTCGTCCACAGCCCCCAGACAGTTGTGGTAATTCCATCTGGAGCTGAACCTGGCAACAACTTCCTTCCAGTCCTCTTCAGCTTTGGGGCAGCGCAGCACTTCGTCCTTGTAGACCGCGATGACGGCTTTACACACCTCGGCTATGAACTTGCAGATGGTACTTGCTTTAACCCTGAAGCTGTACTGCAGACTTTGATAGGAATTTCCAGTGGCTAAAATGCGGACGGTGGCAGCAAGCTTGAGTCCAACTTGAAGCGGTTCCATCATGAAGGTGGACTGCTTCTGGAGGTGTGGGGTTAACTTGTCAACCATCTCTTGAAACAGGTCAGATGTGATTCTGAGGTAATTTTTGTAGCCCCTTTGATCTTCCTTGTGGAGTTTAGTCAATAGACTGTCATACTGTCCAAACTCGTGCCTTCTGGTTAACCATTCCATGAACCACACTTTTTTTTGTATCTTTCTTCGAGGTGGGGTTGCCTTTTGTTTCTCTTCTTCCTCGGCCAGCCTTTTCTGATGCTCTCCAACAATGGCTAGAGCAGCTGCCAGGTATAGGTATCTTCTCCTCTTTGCAATGGTGTCTCTGACAGTAAGCATGTTGTCTCTTCCAAAGCCAATCCTAGAATGTCCTCTGGTTGGAGAAGCCCCGTTTTTATATGGCGTGTCCAAGTCGGCACGACACCATCCGAATTGCGTGAACTCGTCATGCCAATGCAGGAAGTGCGCAAACTATGCGCAAACTATGCGTGAACTCGTCTTGGACTCATCGTGCCAGTTTGTGCCAATGTGGGCATGCATTCGTGAACTCATCGTGAACTCGTCGTGAACTTATCATGAACTATGCGTGAACTCGTCGTGAACAGTGCGGGAACCTCCCAGTGCGTGCCACAAAATGTCACGACTTGCCACGACAAATTCGTCGCAGAAAGTCGTGCAAGTGTCAGCCTGGCATGAAAATTTAATTCAAACGAAAAGAGACATTGAAAATAAATAGCACTCTTATTCTCCAAAGAAGTTTTCATTATCCACAAAAAAATTTTCCGGAAGCAAACAAGCAAGGATAATTGTAATGGGGATGGAGAGTTGCTACAAAAGATGAAAACAGAATGGAATAGAAACGATTGATATTTCTATCAGAATTGATTATAAAAAAGGAAATAAAAATTCATTAATGACTATAAATAGGCTTGATATTTTAGTGGTAGGTCACTTTCGAAAGATGCTCACTTTATAGTTTGGACGGAATTAGCTGTTGTTTTTCAACGTAACCCCTAGTTACTGAACAGCTCAATGCAAACATTTCTGGCACATCTTGCTTTGAAGAAATGCACCCTGTCACATCATTACTGTTCGGCGAGTTCATGTTTGTCATCCGGCTCACCACATATGCCACCTATCCTTACACCATCTGTTTGGCTACTAGAGGAGCGCTAAGGGTATGACAGGTTGCATTTTATCTGAGCAATGTCTTCCAGGAATTCCAATGTACGAATGTAATTTCCTTGATCTCCTCAAGCTTATGACAAGGTCCTTTCTATTTTGCTATCTGTAGCTTAGCCAGAAATAATCAACACATAAGAAAGGAAAAATCTTTTAGACGACCGAAGAAGAACGAGTTAGGTTGTACTGAACTATGTCTGCCATTGACCTTAGAACTCAGGCAAGGACTCCCTTAGATCCAATCATTTCTCACAGTAGCTAGTTTGTATTCATGTAATCGTCATATTTGTCTGTCATAACAAAGTGATGTTGCAACAACAACGAAAGGTTATATCTCTTTTGGGCTGTCATCATCATATAGTACATTCTAGGTTCTGTCTAGGGCCAAATTACCGTTTCAGAAATAGTCCTGACCTCCCTTAACGAAACAAATACATGTAAATATATGATGAATCCCGTAGTTCTTATGGTACGATTATCATTATATATCTTTTTTCCTTGGTCACATTTCAATTCTCTGCAACTCCTTCTGATCCTGTCACGTTATTCTAATCCACTTTGTATGTTTTATTTTTCTATTGTCCACATTTTACTGTTCTTCTTTTTCTCTTCTCGTCCAAAATATGCTCTCCTTTATGACCGTTCTTTTAATACTTGTTCACATCATGCTCCTCTTCGACTTTTTTTTTTTTCCTTTTTTTTGTACCCCTTCTCGCAATTTATACTTTTCTTCATTTCCATTCTTTCCCCTTTCTCGCCCACGCTCTACGGCCCTTCGTCTTATTTTCTATTCTAGACACAATTTTGCTTCTCTTCCAATTCTTTTAATGTGTGTCACACCCTTTCGATTCCTTTTGTCCTCTTCCACACCTCGATTTGTAAACGAACCCATTAATGTCCCTTTGAAAACGTCGGCTCAATCCTGATCAATAATCTCCGAGTAGGAGTGGAATAGTGGAAGAAGAAGATTTGAGCTCATATTCGGTTCATAAAAATGTTATGCACTAAAAGGATATAGGGCATTTCCTTTAGATAATATCAAGGAATAATATTCCTACTCAAAACAGTAAATGATAACGCCAAGAAATCTTGCTGTTAATTATTAAAACTTGTTTAGATTCTTGTTGTAAATTATAATGTTAGGCAATTGAAAATATGGCAATCACAGAAATATATTTAATGTTTTAAGGTTTTAATCATTACGCTATAATTGGTAATAGATTTGCAGGGCACCAGCCACCTGTTGAGATACAACCGCTAGAGAATTATTTGGTCCTTTGTCTGGCCAGAGAATATTACATTGCATCCCTCCCATTAGTTACGGCTCATTTTGTGTTTGCCTACACAAGGTAAACAATATGCATAACTATTAAATTTTGAATATTCTTACGACAATCTCCTATGTCCTTATACACATGACAACAATGATATTACCAAACATTTCTTTTCCGCTCATTAGGTTAATTACTGTAATGCAATTGTTCAGTAGCTAGTTTCTTCGTGATTTGGGTAGAAGAGACTCTAGCTATGCTAAGAAGCTCTCCTAGGAGACGAAAACCACAAAATCAAACCATTGTTCTCTGGTCTTGGATAGGACCATTGCCTCTGTACCATGGCCTTCCACTGCCTTGAATTAGAATTCTTAAGTTTAGGGCATGCTGTTCTATCTTATTTTTATTCTTCTTCCTTTTTATCACATTTGTTTTATAGTTTATATGTTAAGGATTAGTCTAATGCTGAAACTGTTCTAGAAATATTCCATTTTGTTTGTTTATTCTTCTTTTTTATTTTTATCATTTCCTTGATTCCTATCCTCACTTTGCCATTTTTCTCTTTTGGAACCAATGGGCTTATATCATCTTGCTTTTATAATAATAATAATAATAATAATAATAATAATAATAATAAAAATAATAATAATAATAATAATAATAATAATAATAATAATAATAATAATAATAATAATAATAATAATAATATTAGGTTTTCCAATCGAAATATGACTTCTTTCACTTAAAACTTTTCGGTGAATAAAGGAAACAGTCCTTTGCAGCAGGTAGGTAATGAATATCTTAATAATAATAATAATAATAATAATAATAATAATAATAATAATAATAATAATAATAATAATAAGGATAATAATAATAATTTTAGATTTTTCCAATCGAAACATGACTTCTTTCACTTAAAACTTTTCGGTGAATAATGGAAAAAGTCCTTTGTAGCAGGTAAGTAATGAATATCTTACTACCACCAAATTTTACCTTTTTATGGAATTCAAGTAAATTTCTTACGAAAAACCTTAATATTTTTCAATACCCGGAATGAAAATTAGGTTTCATGCTTTAAAATTTTATATATTTTTTGTTGTCATTCTGTTATTATGAAAGTAAACTTTGATATCAATATATGTTATGTGAATATAATAATGAAATTTAGCCCCCCTGCCCCTGTCAAAAATGTGTAAAAAAATTACTTTTTCCTGGTTTAGCTTAGAGAGCTGTACAAAATATGTTTTATAGGTTTTTTGGCATGTGAAATTCATTTCTGATGTTATTTTATTGATTTGACCTTTTTTTCATATTCATATTCACTATGACCGCCGATTCTGAGACCCAAACGTTCAATTTTACTACGTCATTACAGGCCTTTTATAGTAGCTTGTAATGGAAGTTTTTTTTTATGAATTATCTTATTAATGATAGAAGTAAAAGTAAAGACAAAAAAACCACTTTACAACAAAATCAAGGTTAATGGTTAAAACACGTTGAAACACATGGAAACGTCAAACAATAAATTGATATTGATTAGCAAATGTACACCACTGAATCAATTGTTCGACGTTAATCATGGTACTTTTATACTTCCAAATCTATTGAATCACCAGACTCACTCATCTCGCTGCCAGATTCACTTTCCTCTGAGGAGTTAGGAAGCCTGAGCTGTTGGGGCAAGGGGGGTTGTGTGTAGCGCACTGGTCGGCATTTTCCATTCACAAGTTCCCAGCCATGACCAATAGGAGATGTATGGTCAAACAAGTTTTAGTGGTTTTGGCAATATGTGATATAGTTTGTCCTTTTAACATGAGGATTCAAGGAGTCGTCAACAGATGGGAGGCGGATCGTACTCTTCTTCATTTTTGGTCACTTGGAAGCCCTTGATTGCGCGCAAGTAGCATCTACACTTTCACCATAGATACAGAACAGTACAAAGGTCTTCATATCAGCTCTGATACTATCCTCTAAGTCGATGATTTCACTAATTCGTCACAGGACCTTTCTCGCCTTGTGATCAGAGATCACCATCTCCATCACTTTCTTCTTTCCACGGCCATAGAACCCTGACGTATGATCACTGCCAGTGATAGTATGGAGAGGGATGATGATCTGTGAGACTTTCTCTGGTAGCATGCCCCGGCAGTTGATAAAGACATGCTTGCGCTTGATAGGTAGATCACCAGGGAGTTGTTGTGATAGATATGCTGCTTGAACGTACACATCTGTATCTTCGCTGTTAAGTACAACTGCCCCATTAAAGTTCCCCATCCTGAGCTTGGCATAGGCAGAGAACATCATTGTGTCAACCTCTGGATATCTGAAAATAAAGTGTGTGTTTGCCACAACAGTGCTCACATTGGGTAATCTTTCTCCCTCATAGTACATTATTCCACAACACATCATAGAAGCTTGTGCTTTCAGCTGTTCCCAGAGGAGCTTTTGCAGTCTGATCATGTTTCCTGATCTTACCATCAGCTGGTTAAATTTATCAGCTCCTGGGAATGTGTCTGTAGCCCTTGGAAAAACATTTGGATTATGTGCATGTTTTGCTGCCTTTCGATTGTGCTCATAATCCTTGATACTAAAAGGAAGGTAATACTTGTTGTTGATAAGAATGATGTAAAGACTTGCATTGGCATGGCGTGAGAAAATTATTTTGCAGATCTTTTCTAGATAATCCTTCCATCAGTACTTTGAGCCATCTCGCCTCTTTGCCTCATGGTCCTCGGGTGTGGGAGTGGCTAGCCGCCACATCATACCCCTTTCGACAATGCTGATGTAGTTTTCTGGTTCTTGAACAACTGGGTTAAGGTTAAACTAATTCAAGAGCTTGCTCTTCATTGTTTTGCGCATTGACCCGTCCACATTGTACAGAGACAAGCACTCCTCAGTCACCCTCCCCTCAAAGGCTGACGCAAGTGGGAGCATGCCTGGTCCTTCTGCAACGTCCACCAGGGCCGCCAGACCCGACCTCTCTATCTGAGCCACTTTCATAGGAGTAGCTGCTGGTGCACAAATCTGTTCACTGGCAAAGTTTTGCATTTTATTCTTGTGGATGGTTGCGGTGGGAGGCTGTGTCTTCATGAATACTCGCTCGTTCAGGAGAGTTTCAACCTGATTTTGGCCATCTTGAAAAGCAGTGTTGAAGTGTTGTACTAGCTGTGTAGAAGCAACCAGACCAGACTGCAGTGACCTTAGTGAAGGTGATGAGTTATCAAATGGTTCAGCGCTTAATTCTTTCATGCAGTGCTGTAAACCCTGATCTGCTTGCTCATCCTTCTTCATCCCCGCTGGTTGACACTCAATATGTTTCCAGTTGCGATGCTCACATTTGACATTCTGCTTCATTGCAGCATTCACTCTGGCCATATTGTTTACATTCCTTATTGTAGAGAACAGTTGCTTTTCATTTTGCAAAAGGCAAAGCCATCCTTGTTTCAACTTAGAGTTCAGATTCATGGTTGTTTTGATCCAGAGGTTAAGTGGTTGAAAGGAGTAGGGTAGACCTGTCATAGACTGGGCAAAGTGATTGTTCCT
>NC_090753.1:13381742-13389242 GCF_036898095.1 Palaemon carinicauda
CGTAAAATCTTCATTTATAACCCTTTGTACATAAATGTGAAATGTATAGGATATATTCTATATCACGCAAAATAGAAGGGCTTGTTTAACTACTGACTTTTTTTTTTTTTTTTTTTTTTTTTTTTAAGGTTTGCAAGGTTTCCCCCTTTATGATGAATAAAAAAGATATTGAAAAATATACTTCCACTAATAAGTGAAAAGCAGAGATTTCGCTATAACCAGCTTGCATAGACATGTCAATAAGGCCATATATGTGTTTCAATTTCTTAACTGAATTACTTATGGTAATTTACATTGTGCATTACATGTATCACAGGTTTGTTTGTTCCTGGCATTGGCTGTACTCGAAAAAACTGAATACGAATATAATAATTTCAGTATGATATAGGATGGAAGACCATTTTAGATATTGATACAAAAGAATTTAGGAAACCTGTTTTGTTATTCCCCTTTATTTTTCATTATTTTTTGCCTATTCTTCCTGATGTTATTAAAAAATGAAAAATGATAATCCAAAAAAGCCTAATTTAGTTGGTTAAAACCCTATTTACTTTTGATAAGAAGAAAAGGGCCTTTTAAGCCTTTATTGTCAAGAATTTTATCATATAAAAAACAGGGCAAATCGGAATAAAATAACATTGTTCGTGAGTTGATATTCAACAAACAGTAAATTGTAAAACCGTTGGGATTCATGTAAGTCTGACCTAAAATGTGTCTTTTTTTATCACTGATCTTTTTAAACGTCCTCAGACGTAGCGAAATTGAAAGACGAAAAATTCATGGTTGGTGTGATGATTGCTTGAAAAAAAAAAGAAAAAGTAAGATGAGGAACTTTTAACGTGACTTCTACATATGGGCGGTAACAAACATATATATATATATATATATATGTGTGTTTATATATATATATATATATGTATGTGTGTGTGTGTTTATATATATATATATATATATATGTATATATATATATATATATATATTTATATATATATATATATATATATACATATATTTATATATATGTATATATATATATATATATATATATAAAATAACCCCACAGTATACGAAAAGAGATATTTATTTATCTTTCGAGGGGACCATTTCTCTTCCTCTTCAGAAAACAAATGGTTACACATTTTCGAAAAAGAGGTACAGAAAGGTTCGTAATAGATAAAAAGCCCGTTACAATCTTAGCGAATATTAACAACATGGGGGTTTATATCTTTTATCAATTCCTTATTAATAGTTACATTGTTTTTACAATATTATTTAAAAACAGATTCAGTTTAAAATTACTTTGACATATATTAAAATTATTAGAATTTTGAATTAAAACAGCTTCAATAAGTTTCCGTCTATGTGTATCGGGCATTGATATCAACTTGTCCATATGCTTAAAATCTATTGGATGAATTTCCCGTGTCATATGTTCAAAAACAGAGGCTTTAAGGAGGACTTGACGATACTTCTAACATCGAGTTCTCTATTTCTTCCAGGTCCTTATTCTTTTTTCTTTCTTTCTTTTTTTTTTTTTCGCTCGGGCTTACTCGGGTTCTCCTTTTACTTACTATCAAGGGAATCCTCCTCTTCGGAAAATAAATCCTCCAAGTTAATCGATCCTTCGATTCCTTTTTCTTCTTCAGAAGCCACTTTTTCATACTCCTGGTCATCACACCACTAGGAAACATACGGGTACTCCTTCTCAAGTTCAGTCGTAGGACTATACATTAATGGTTTTTTCGTTAACATGGGACAAGGCAGAAACAGCGCTCCACCAAACTCATTACCCAGCAGGACGTCTAGTCCTTCGACAGCCAATAAATCCTTTCCTTAAAAATCAATATTACCTGTCCCCAACTCACATGACAGTTTCCAACGGCAAATAGGGGTAACCTCTTCACCTCCTATTCCCTTTGAAATAACCGAGTCTACTGTGAGAGACTGTTCCACCAATGGGTTCACTCCTCATACCATCACACTATGGTCACAACCTGTGTCGCGCAAAATCTTGACCGGGGTTCGCTCACTTCCGTCTATTAATACAAATATACCTTCTTAAATACATGGTTTAAAGGTATCCACGCTGCTTAGGTTTGTCCTATTCATCGAGTAAACGCTGGCTGGTTTATCTTCCTCCTCGACCTTTCCTGATTGATTCTTCGTCTTCGCATTCTGTGAAGTCAAAATATTCTTAATCACTTGAGCGACTGCTTTCGGTTGATTCGACCAACATTCCTCACAGATATGGCCTCTCTTGCCACACTTAAAACAGAAAATATTAATCTTCTGCATGTATTTCACGATACTTTAAGGAGGACGATTAGGCAATTGTTGCTGTGGTACTGTCACATTCTGCTTAGGGACAGTACCAGTACTACTTCTGCTGTAACTATTGAACTTGCTCACATAGTTATCACTAAACTGCTTTCTGTGGTTAGGCGAACACTTGACACTTCGTCGGAATGACGGTTGAAACGTCATCCCTGAGGAGGGTTTACGATTGATAATAATATGACCTTCACCCAGCGAAGCGGCTTCATAAAGTTTCTTCACCTCTCTCTCTCTCTCTCTCTCTCTCTCTCTCTCTCTCTCTCTCTCAAGTGCGTTCGATTATGTTCAGGAATTCATCGTAGATACTCTTCTAGTATTACATAACTCTTCTAAATCAGCCATACCCCTCACATTAGCAGCCTCTGTCTATCTCTTGAAAGATCGTCGTACCTTTTACGAGTAATCCGGGAAAGTCATTTTCTCGTTCTCTCCTCAAACTTCGGAGCCATTCATTATAATAATCAGGAGTCATTTGATACACTTGTGGCACGCTCCTTTTCAATTCTTCATACTCCTTCCTCAGGTCCTGAGATAAGGATAGATAAGCACTGCGTCCTTTCCCAAACAATACACTCTGTACTAATAAAGACCATTCATCTTCAGGCCCTTCCATCGTTGATGCAACCGTTTAAAAATCATTGAAGAACTCATCTGGAGCCTCTTCTGTGAACCTTGGAATTAACCTCTGGGCATCCGGCACAATAAGCACGGGATCGTGCATAGGAGGAGTCGCCTCTGTCTGCGTTGCCGACTGTACACGAGCATTCAACAGATCCAGCTCCCTCGCATATCATGCAATCTCTCTTCCCTCCTCCTCCTCTTTTTCTTCCATTCTCCTCGCATGTCTTGCGACTTCTCTGCCTTCTTCCTGTCTTGCTTCCATTTTTTTTTTTTGCACGTCATATTTCTTCTCTCTCTTCTTCTCGTCTCGCTTTCATTTCCTTCTCTTCTTCTTTCTGTCCTGCTTCCATTTCTTCCCTTCTTCTTTCTCTTTCTTCTCGTTCTTCCATCATCTTCAACTTAAGAAAATTCTATTCTACTGTAATTCGTCGAATCTAAGCATCAATATCCCTATCTGCTTTCATGCCTTCAGTGTGTGGGTCAACTGGTCCTTGTTTCGCTAGAAATTCTTCCTCAGCTTCCTCCAACTGTTCACGAAATGTCACGATATTTTCTTCCGGCAACTTTTCCGAGTATATAAAAAAGCTTCTAAGGCTAGACACTTGATTTGGGCTTTAATCATCCCACTCGTTGCATGGCCACTACATGCCATTAAAATAGAGAGCCATTGAGGTTTAGTTACACTAGCTTCTTACAAATCCTGAACATTTGGGTTAATAAATTATTCTTGGATAATGTACTGTGCCATCTTGTTCGTTACAATATTTAGTACCTCTCTAAAACATATATCCTACCAATACACAAAATCCTATCAACACTAAATTGTTCAAAACCTTTAATCAAAACACAACCTTGTTGTCACCAATATTCCATCCCAAAGGTTTGGGTACAAAAATATATTATAAGATGGTCCCTTGTCTGGAAACCAAACATATAATGTTATATAAATTACAGCTGGCAAGCAATACATCTTTTCGAGTTTCAAACTTGCCTGTTTGTTTTTACATTAAATCTGGTACACTTGAAAATATTAACACCCAACCTCTAAGACATTTATATAACTACAAGAGAGCAATATACAAAACAATGAATACCCATAGGTCTCTTAAGTACACTAAAAAAACACGGGGTAATTATTCTTAAGAATTATTCTAACAACTTTATATTGATACTTTAACAGGGGTACGAACAAATAAAACACTCTTTACAAAAATATATATATATTATATATAAATCAAAATACTTTGAAAAGAATTTGCATAACACAAATAAATCACTCATAATATTAAGTCTGCAAAAAAGCATTAGAATAAGACAATAATGTTACGATCTGAAAATCATATAATCACTTGACTTGAAATATTAAATCTGAATATACCTTAGACTAAGACAAAAGAATTAAAACTTATGAAAATTAAACGATTACTTGTTTAACTTGAAATTAACTTTCTTACCAAGATATAAGCTTGATACTTTATGAAAATAGATAACCAGATCACTATACAAATACCTTTCCTGTTACTACAGGGCCACTTACAAAACTTTAAACAATGCCAAAACTCACCCCAACACAATAAATCTAAAATCTCTTTTGACTTCTTTTATTATGTTTCAACACACGATTTACGTAGGGACACAGAGTTACTTTGGAGAAGACACACTATAGGTACTGAGAGAGAGAGAGGGAGGCACTTTAGTTCTTTCACAGGATGGTTGCTTCTCTACTGCTGCTATGCAGCCCGAGGGGGAGTGGGGGTGGGGGTGGGGGGGCATATATAAGACTTAGCTACTTCCAGAATGTTCCAGGTCTGAGATCTGGAAGCGTGGGGGCATGGTCTAATTGTGTAAGGTTGCCAAAGATACTCTCACAGACGTGAAGCCTTACAACATGGAGTCGTACTCTCATTTAGCTCCGTCCACCTTATGTCCTCGAAATAAAGGAAGATAAGATCCAATGCTAGGATTCTCGAGTTCTTCCAAAGCTCAAGACAGACTGAGAATTTTCTCTCAAACACGATGCAATACCTCATAAAAATAGAAAAAATATTTATATAAGCCCTTGTTACCATCTCATATTGTCACTCTTGAACAGTTTATTTAAGACTTTGTAACAAAAATACGTGAAATAAGAAGTTAATTCTTAAAAATAACGTTAATTTACATATACTTACTTGAATGAAGAATACAATGATATTAACGACGAAAGCCTTATGTAATTTACACACAAATCTTAAATCTACAAGATAGGAACTCATCCTACGTGCTGGCTATTCACCACTTCAGTGCACATATGAAAACTGAAATAAAATACTTTATTGAACTACTGTATTTACTCTACACTAGATCAGCTTCATTAGAATATATATATATATATATATATATATATATATATATATATATATATATATATATATATATATATATATATATATATGTATATGTATATGCGTATATATATATATATATATATATATATATATATATATATATATATATATATATATATGTATATATATATATATATATATATATATATATATATATATATATATATATATATATATATATATATATATATATATATATATATATATATATATATATATATATATATATATATATATATATATATATTAAAGTGAAATATTATGAAATGTCTGGAAAGGAAAACTTGATCTGTACAACTTATACCTTTTCAAAATCCTGTTTGTTCATCTCTCAGCTTTTCATCAATCTTTTTCTCTAGT
Source organism: Palaemon carinicauda (assembly GCF_036898095.1). Classification (NCBI taxonomy): domain Eukaryota; kingdom Metazoa; phylum Arthropoda; class Malacostraca; order Decapoda; family Palaemonidae; genus Palaemon; species Palaemon carinicauda. Next base: position 13,387,445 of record NC_090753.1, read on the forward strand.
CTTTTTAATATGAGCTTACTATATGGTTTTATAATAACTGGCGTAAGTGTAATGCCTCTGTAATCACTGCAATTAGTCATATCTCCATTTTTTTTTTTTTACATTTTATCAACACTCCTAGCCCCCATTCTTCAAGTTTTGCCTGTTCACGCTAAATTTACAAAATAATCTTTTAAGTATTGTGGAGTCAATATACAGTATATACTGTCAATGTCATTTAGGCAGGTATTCCATTGTATCCAGGGGTTTTCCAACCCTTTATTGTTTAATGATAGCTTGGACTCAAAACACACTGAACTAATTCATGGGCATATCAAGTAATTTCTCAGCTTCAGGTATATCAATCAAATTATTCCTTTCATATCTCGTATTCCTGATCTCACTGAAGTGTTCCATCCAACGTTGTCATGCTTCATCTTCTCTTGTTATAACCGATCCATCATTCTTTTTGTTGGATATATGCTTCTTCTTTGCCCTAGTTTAGATTTCATCAACGATTCTATGAGGAATTCCTACAACATAGCCACTCCCTGAAATCAGAGATTTGTCAGCCGCATCTACTTTCCTGTCTAAATATTCTCTGCAGTCATTCCTGGCTTTTCTCTTGACTTTACTATCAATACTGGAATACTGAGCATTCTTAACCTTATAATTTTGTTTACTTCCTCGACGACTTTCAACAATCAATTTCTGCAGTTCTCCATTTAATGGTATCCCAAGTATCATTTGATATCCATATCCTTGCAACTGCATGTCGCAAAACTTTACTACCATCTGACTGATATCTGTTCTTAATATCACACAATTCTTCATTAATTTTTATGCTCTTCGTCTCTCAAAGTCTCCAAGACTGTAAATTGATTCCTACATTCAATTACAAAGGTTTCTCTATTTTTATTTCTAGAAACTTAGTTGTATCAAAACTAGGAATTCTATCCATTTTTCTTTTGGATGCTTTTTGTTTTAATTTCAGTGTGGTAAAGACGAGCTGATGATCACTAGTGATTTCTGGACTTATATAACTTTTTACATTTCTCAGAGTACTCCTCCTTTCTTCATTAATGACTATGTCATCTATTTGCTTTTTGTAAATGTCACAGGTTGAAGTCCATATATGTTTTTGGATGCCCATGTGTTTTGCAAAGACCCTCGACACCCATCACATTATCTATCACATGATTATTCCTTCCAACTTCAGCATTGAAGTCACCAATCAGAATTTTCATATTTCTCTCTAGGATCTCATCTATTACACTCTGCAGTTCATTGTATTAATCTTTCCTTTCTTCAGTGGAATCATTTGTTCGTACATAGCAAACTATAAATCTCCTATTGCACTGCTTTGATGTAAACTTTGCAAGAAACAATCTACTATGTACAGCTCTCTATTCCGTTAATTCCATTTCTGCTCTTAGTGTCATAGTCATTACTACCTCTTCTAATCCAATTCCATTTGTTCTTCCTGATTGGATATATATATATATATATATATATATATATATATATATATATATATATATATATATATATATATATATATATTTATATATATATATATATATATATATATATATATATATATATATATATATATATATATATATATATATATATATATATATATATATATATACTTGCTTTGAGATTTCTTCACCATTCCTCTGGCAACGTGTTTAAGTTAAGGCCAAGATCTCAAAACTATATTTCATAAATTCATTTACCACTTTCTGTAACTTCCCAATCTTATTTATTAGCACCCAGCTACGCCCAGGAATTGGGACCATGCTCTCATGTGTTA
>NC_090753.1:13399242-13416742 GCF_036898095.1 Palaemon carinicauda
AAACACCATGGCCCGTGCCGCGGAGGAAACACTAGGCTACACCACCAAGAAACTGCAGGATTGGTTTGATGAGAATGATGCTACCATCTCTCTTCTCATTGAAACCAAACGACAAGCACGCCTGACTTTGGAAAACCAACCAACAGCAGCTAACAAATGTGCTCACAAGGTGGCTGAAGCTGGTTGCCAGAGAGGTATCCGTGAAGCCCAGAACATCTGGTGGCAAAGAAAAGCTGCAGAAATACAGAGTTTCCCTGACCAACGTGACCTGCGCAGATTCTATGCAGCAACAAAGGAAATATTCGGTCCCACACGGTCATCAGTGGGCAGCCTGAAGGACGCGGATGGGGCAACGACCATCACCGACAGCAAGGGCATCCTGGCCAGGTGGAGGTCTCACTTTGAGAACCTCCTCAATGACCAAGCAGACACCCCAGACGATCTCCTGCGAATGACCCCGCAGCATCCCGTCCGTCACTGGATGGCACTACCACCCTTCATCCATGACTTCAACAAGGCCCTGCAGCGCATGAAGCCCGGCAAAGCCCCAGGGCCAGACAACATCCCGTTGGAGCTCCTCACTCACGGTGGCCCCGGCTTGAGGAACCGTTTGATGCTCCTTATACTGAAAATATGGGAGACCAAGACCCCCCCCCCCAGTGACTTCCGCGATGCAAACATCACTACCATCTTCAAGAAGGGAGACAGGGAGAACTGTAACAACTACCGGGGAATATCACTACTAAGTATCGCGAGTAAGATTTTCGCTCGGATTCTCCTTGACTGCCTCCTTATTCTCGCAGAAGACGTCCTGCCAGAGTCCCAGTGCGGCTTTCGACCTTCCCGCGGGACCATAGACATGATCTTCTGTGCGCGACAACTACAAGAGAAGAGCCTCGAACAACAACAGCCCATAATGTTCATCTTCTGGGATTTGAAAAAGGCCTTCGACAAAGTACCTCGACCTGCCATGTGGGCTGTCCTCAAAAGATATGGCTGCCCACCCGATTTTGTCAAGCTGGTGCGTGCCCTCCATGACGGAATGGTTGGGAGAGTCTGCCACCAGAACTCTCTTTCAGACCCATTCCCCATCAACGGCGGCCTGAAGCAGGGCTGTGTTCTGGCCCTGACATGTTTCTCGCTATACACCGCAGCAATGCTCAACGAGATTCCCCCAGACACACCCTCAGTCGACCTACGTTTCCGCATGGATGGAGGCGCTTTCAACCTCGCTAGACTCCGCGCCAGAACCAAGACCACCTTGTGTGCAGTGCGAGAACTGCAGTATGCTGACGACAATGCCACCCCAGGTCAGACGGCAGAGGACCTGCAGTCGTTAGCTGATGCAAACAACTCTGCCTACGAACGTTTTGGGATGCAAGTCAACTCAGACAAAACCAAGACCCTCGTCCAACATCCACAAAGACTGATGCTCCCCAACTTCAATACCACAGTGAATGACCAACCGTTAGAACAGGTGGACCAGTTCTCCTACCTAGGGAGCATCCAAACATCAACTCCCACAAGCAAAAAGGACGTGGAGAACAGGATCAGGGCAGCCCACTCCGCCTTTGGCCGACTCAACTGCCGCGTATTTAACAACCACGCACTGACAATGACCACCAAAATAATGGTGTTCAGGGCAGTAGTCCTCTCCACGCTCCTGTATGCATGTGAAACATGGACGCTATATAAAAACGATATTAAAAACCTAGAACGCTTCCAACAAATGAAACTGAGGGAGATCTTGAAAATCCCCTGGGAGAGCCACACCACCAACATTGAAGTCTTAGAACGTGCCTCGCTGACCAGCGTGGAGGCCACCATCATCCACCACCGCCTCCGCTGGATAGGACACGTGCATAGGATGGATCCATCTAGGCTCCCAAAGAAAATATTCTACGGAGAACTGACCCAGGGCACCAGACCACGAGGAGCCCCGAAAATGCGCTATAAAGATCAACTAAAGCGCACCCTGGCTCTAACTGACATCGATCCTTCCTCATGGGAAGAAACAGCCAGGGACAGGAAAACCTGGAGGAGTACAGTACACCATGGCACCGTGGACTTCGAGGAAAGGAGGAGACAAAATGAGGAGGCTAGGAGGAGAAGAAGGAGAGAGCGATTAGAACAGCCCCGCCCACCACCTACCCTCCCTTGCGAACACTGTCCGCGACTCTTCCACCACAGACTAGGACTTAACAGCCACATCAGGCATAAGCACCCACCCCACAGATAGGAGGCTGATGGCTAACGACAGAACCTGATACTCGGACACGAGTGGGCGCCGACGACGACGACGATATATATATATATATATATATATATATATATATATATATATATATATATATATATATATATATATATATATATATATATATATATATATAAATATATATATATATATATATATATATATATATATATATATATATATATATATATATATATATATATATATATGTATATATGATACATTATATATATATATATATATATATATATATATATATATATATATATATATATATATATATATATATATATATATATATATATATATATATATTTATATGTGTATGTGTGTATATGTATATGTATATATGATATATTATATATATATATATATATATATATATATATATATATATATATATATATATATATTAAATATATATATTTATATATATGTATATATATATATATAATATATGTATATATATACATATATATACATATATATATATATATATATATATATATATATATATATATATATATATATATATATATATATATATATATATATATATATATATATATATCCTTTGTGTGATAGTTAAAAGGAATTATAATTGATGTTGGATATTTGAATATTCAAAGTAAGATTCCAACTACATCGATGAAGTTAGGATATGAAAAGACACATACTTATTGGGGGAAATGAAAGTCTGAGTATATAATCAGAAAAACGATTTTTGTAATGAATAAAGGATAAAAAAAAATTTCACAAAGGTAGTTCAGTTTAATATTTCTTGACTTACAGAACTTGACAACATTTTTGGTGTTCAAAAATTCACTTCAAAAATATTTTTTAAAGCTGATTGAAAACCACTCTAGAATTACTATCGTCTCTCAATCAATTTTTCATATATAATCTATGATTCTACCAAAGTAATCTATATTTTTTTTCAATTCTAAATTGAACATGGAGATACGCTTCTAAATGTATTATTATTATTATTATTATTATTATTATTATTATTATTATTATTATTATTATTATTATTATTATTATTATTATTTTATTATTATCATTATTATTATTATTATCATTATTATTATTATGAGATGGTAATTAAAATCCTAGATGGTAACCAGGATGCTGAACCCAACAGATCTTCAACAGGGAGAAATAGTCCAGTGAGGAAAGGAAATGAGGAGATAAATAAGCTGTGTATGAAAAGTTATGAATTAAGAATATCAAAGGATGAAGATGACAGCAAGAAGACTTCGGATCATATTACATGTTTATTCTACACTACCGTTTTGGGAATCCTTTCCCATCATCAGGGCTACATAAAATATGAAATTATAGTCCATGAGCCAGACCAAATTTAACTACCAAACTAGTGAACAGATCAAATCATGATTTCTGGTTAGCTTGATGTCTGAAGTATCCAAAAACAGGGCTCGGACATTTCAATTCGGTAGCTCTGTGCCCCAATGGCGCCATCTTTAAAAATGGCCGCCGTTTTCGAGCTCTATGGTAGGTGTTATAAAATCTGCCCATAACTCTGCACCACATCAACTAAGTTTTATGAAATTACTCTTATTTTAGTCAGAATAAAATTCTGCAGACTCTCATGTATAATTTATGTAATTTTATTGCTATACTCCATTCAAAAATGTATGTTTTTTGCCAAATTCTGCGTTTTTTGACAATTTTTTCACACTCATCTAAGGAAGTTTGCCTCAGCTTAGGAAATTGGCACCAAATGATGAAGTTTGTTTTTGAAATACCTAAAAGGATTCATACAGCACCAATAAACAAGAGAAAGTGATCAAGTTACCACTCACGTGACTCAGGGATGCACGAGAGGCAACACCTATCACACTGCGTATCCTGAAATCTGCATTTTTAAAAGAAACACTTTGGAGACAAGCAAATGAACTGACTACTTAATATGTCACCTGATGACAATGAGCCACAATTTTTATTAAAATCAAACAGTCAAAATGTCCTTAAGCATTTGTAATCATGTAACTGCCGATGTTTCCTATGGGAAATCTACTCATCATCAGAGTCACTTTCATCCATGTCTGGAACTATTTCCAACTCCTCATCATCTTTCATATTGTCATATTCCTGCAATTTACAGGCTGCTGTGCAGGGTAATCCATTGTCAATTCATGCACAACTGCCAGATTTGCATGATCTAACACATTTGCATGACATCTGTGAAAGCACTATATCAGGTGCTGGTGTTCCAGATATCCATTCAATGCCAATTTGCTCATCCCCAACAACTTTCCATCCATGTCCGTCTGTAGGATCTGGGATCGTTGGTGATTTTTCAATGCTTCGTGTCCGTATGGCTGCTTGATACTTGGCCCTTTTGGTGTGCTGTTGAAGAGCATCTTTACAAGGAGGCAGTTGTCATGAAGACACATCATCATTTCTGGACCTGAATATTTCATATCTCTGATCATTTACAGTTGTTCTCTTTGCACTGCGCGAATATATGCTGCAGGCAAATTTTTCTGGAGTTAAAAAAAGTTTATCTGCAACACTCCATTCTCTCCATAGAAGAGATAATTCTTCCTTAAATCTATCATTTGAACGAATCTAGTTAACTGCTTTGATCTTCCCCTGGTCAGAAAAAGCACTTACGGAATCACAGCCAGTCCAAGCATGCACACCCAACAAAGCAGTGCACACATCCCTGCCAATGATAGCTGCCAGTCTGGAGATATCAATTATTCTGATTTGGTTCTTCTTTCCTCGTCTCAGGAATAAGTGTCCACCTATCTTAGCTTTGAGAGCTAACAGCATCACAAACACATCAGTATCTTCCGAAAGGACTAGCACATGATTGTGTGTGTCTGCTGTATGCTTTGCATAGAGTGCAAGTCTCGTATCTGCTTCTTCATGAGAGGATGTTAGCTCTGGAACCTCTCTGATGCCATCCTTTGTAATTTCAAAACACTGTTCTGCAACAGTTACGAATAATGTAATTTCAACAGGGCGTTGTCTCACCTCCTCTTCCTTCCAGCTTACTGCAAGAAACCTGCCCATTCTGTTCTTGGTTTCCGTGTTCGCAAGAAGGCGATTCCAATTCTTAATCTGGTGTCTTGACTTCATATCATGGAAAAGCAGACTGTCTTTGGCCCTTCGACTAACCCTTTCAGCATTCTTAATTGAATGTTCAGTGTACACATCGAATACCACATCAACTCGTGGGCTTTTGCAGCTATGATTCAGAATGCTTTCAAGGATCTGCTCAGAAAGTTCTCCAAATGTAGAATGTTCTCCATGAATTTTCTTAGCTATTCCCATAGCATCAATGATTGCTGCCCTTAGACCACTTGGTAAGTCAACAAAAGCAGCTTGCTTTTCAAGATGTGAACTTAAGTTTGCTTTCTTAAGAGTTCCATCAGCATTAACCAAAGCCCAAGGTTTGGGACCAAGACCTCTTTCACGTCCAGTTTCCTACTTTGCGCTATGAGTAGCATGTGACCAAACACACTATTGTCCGCCTTCAGTACTATTTCCTTGTATGTTCCTTTAATCACGGTTCCTTTCTTCAGACTGCTAAATGTTTTCAATTTGTGCTTTTTGAGGGGATCATAAAACTCAATACCTTCTTTCAGTTTCACTAGCCGTGCAGCATAAGCGGCTTTCCCCTTTTCACGAGCTTTCAGCAAGTCAATTGCCACCTCAGGGAGTGCCACTAGGCCAGTTGAAATGCTCAAAAGGTTAATTGGATCATCGCAAAATGGATTGGTCCCAGTGTTCTCAAGCAATTCAAGAATAGATGACACATCACTCTCATCTCGCTTTATATGGGATGTTTGAGGTCTGGGTGGCCGAACCGTGGCTTTTGTACCTCGATAAGGTCTCGAAGTCTTCTGAAAGCTTCTGCTATATGTTGTGCTGTTAGATAGTACCTAAAGACTGCAGCTGTCTTTAAGCTGAACCCCTTAGTTCCGCCACTGGTCTGCGTATCCTTGTTTACGGTCTCTTCAAGCATCTGGTCTATATTGAGTCGACCAAATGGCTTTGATTCACTCAGCTGCACAGAGAACACCCCATTTAGAAAATGGTTGTAGAGTTCCTGTGAAGCATCCTCTATCGATGCCATTCGCAAGAAGTATACAGGAAGATACCGAGCATAGTTCGTTTATCTACCGCAAAACACCAGGGTATAATTTTCCGTATGCTAGCCAGGGGAAGGTACCAATCACCCTCTCGATCTGCTCGTAATAGTCCAAGGAGAATTTCAACTAAGTCCAAATAACTCATCCAGATTGAAGCCGTTGTCCACTGTTGTATCGCATATCATCCATGTACATGACGAGAAGGTCCAAAACTCTCCTGTGTATTTCTTCATTTAGAAAAGATGCATGCGTTGCTTCACACGGATTTTCGTGCATATCATTCACCAGTCTCTAGGTTTCATCAAAGTTTTGGCGATATTGACTATGGCTAGTCTCCAACCATTATAAGATCTGTGCCCATGCAAGCCTCATCAAAGCTTTGTACACCAGCTTGTGAAGTCTCACTCCCCTGTTGTACTGTTTGCCTTCTAACACTTTGTAGCTGATCCCTCAGCTATGACCACTGATTCTACTGCTAAGTCTCGGAGTCCAGCATCACAGAATAACTTGCCAATAATTGATAACAAATTGCAGATAATGTGAAAATTTCCCCTCATTGGGATAATAGTTTCAAACTTGAACTGACGATTCCAGGCGACTTCTGTCAGCTTGGCATAAAGTGCCTGATCAGCAACAACAGCAATCTTTTCAAGTGACAAAGTTTCTTGAATAGAAAGGACATTGCATAGAATTTCCTGTGCCGTTGAAATATCTGTTGCTGGGGTATTTATGGTGGGCAAATATCCAATTTTGTCTGCACTGACTCTAACCTGATCCCTTGTTTTGATATTGAATCCTGTCCAAGAACTTATATTTTGGTGTGAAGACTCTTGCAGGCGAACTAAGATCCAGAGGAGATTGCATTGATGTGAACTTTTCACAGCATCCTCAAACTGTAGCGAAAGATTTGGTGCTTTCAGAGGAGGCGGCAATTCTTTCTTCGCTGGAATATAGAGTGGCAGAGGTTCCAAATTAGCCTCGACCGTGCGTCGTTTATCCTTATTGCTCAAAAATGGTACTGGTACTCTCTCTGGGGCACAAGATGAAACTGCTGGTTGAACAATGATGCCATTCACACGCTATGAAGATCCTGCACTACTTGGTTTTTCTTCCAGTGAGTCAATATTATCATATGCAAGTACTGTTGGGATTAAAGTATGTGTACCCAGAGGTAGAAGTGGTGCCCCTTCATCCACATTGCTCAGCTTCTCAATGCAAAGTGCTGTATTAATCTCCTCTAGGCGAGTGTAAGAGCAACCATGACCAAGTCGATTTAAAATGCGAGTGAGTTCAACATTACCAGAGAGTGTCTTGATTACCCAAGGCAGGAGGACATGTTTTGGCGTGATGACCTAGCCATTGGTTACTGCATACAGAATGTCCTGACCTACAGACCATGTAGTCTGTCGATTCGATCAGAGGGCAAAGCCTGTTGGCCACCAATAATGATCTGTAAAAAGTGAGTGAGGCATGCCAGTAGACTGATGTATTTCTCTGTCAGTTCATCCAGTTTTGGAGGCCATGTCTCACCTGGTCACGTAATATGACAGCTGTTTGAATACTCATCTGTTCACATTTTTGCCCTCGACTCAGCTCTGCCAAGTCACATTTCAAGTCTAGATAGTCACAAGCAATAGTGTCCGTAGTAAGTGTATGGGGACGAATGCAAACCCTTCGCTTATGTGTAAAAAAATGTAAGCTCTCACCAAATTCTGTCTTGAGATTAAGGCCGAGATGATTCTTTGTTGAATTGCGGACTTCTACACCTTTTTCACTTAAGAGATATCCTAGTGTTGAAGTAAGGTCTGTAAGCGGAATGATGCATGGTTTTAAAAACTGATCACTGTGGATTTACTTTTACAAGTTAACCATAGCAGCATAAACTTAATTTTTGTAGGTATTTTCAGTTTGTTCATTGTTTTTGTCTACGACAGGGTGTTCTTTCACATACTCTTTATAGCATGAGGCATGGTAATGGGCCCCAGATGCCGCTGTATACCTTGAAGTAACTGACAAAATCATTACATCTGATTTAAGAGTTGCAGCATCGCAAATTCGTACATTAGCACGCAAATCCACAGCCTGAATTAATTTTTCATGAGTTTTCGAACCTTTGGTATATTTTGATTTTGTTTAACAAAACATACAAATATTTTCATATACACATTCTGTATCGGATGTCCTCTGGCGTTTCAACTGTCTTGATTCTTCGTCCTTTTGTTCGTTTGTGTCAGAATAAGTTGCAGCTTTGCAAGCGCCTTTTTAGGCGTGATGTCTGATCTGCAGCTACTATGGTACAGAATGTTAGGCAGTTCAGTCATATCATGACTGGCAAGTTTCATTATTGGTTCAAACTGTCCAATTTTTGCTGCTTCATAGAGTGTTTTCCAAGAGAAAGCAATTGTCAATCGAAGTTCATCAGGCATAGCTAGCTTTCCACATATAATGCAAGGAACATTCTCAGATTTTAGTCTTTTCTTTTTTGGTTCAGTCATTGTGATGCCGTCTTATTGATTGAATATAATTCCTTCTAACAAAATGAGGAGATTAGTGGCATTGAAGGCGTAATTGTGGGCCCTACAAACTTCATTCTCTGAAGCCCTAACATGTGCATGTTTTAAGGAAATGCATACATCTTTTAGTGTCTGATACACACACTGGACACTACCATACTTACTTGATGTTTTTACTATGGACCTTCCTTCTGATTTCCCATTGTTTTACAACCAAAAATGCAGTGAAAGTTAATGAAGTAGTGACACCTATCAGTGACATGCAGTACTAGTTCACAGGTGTATGAGGGATAAAAATGTCAGGCCTACCTTGCCAGGTTAGTAAGGTATAAAACTGTTATAAAACTGCTTTCCCTGAATATATGTAGATAGCCTAACAACAAACAATATATCATAGGACAAGATAAGAAAACGTTTCATGGAAGAAGCCCAAGATATTTATTTTCAGTGAAATTCTGAAAATGTGAGGGCGTAGATATCAGGGTGGAATACCTCCTCCCTCATGAAAGAAACTCTTTGTAATATAGTCATTGATAAATTCTAATTTCTCTAGATATTTCAAGCAAGAAAAAATCATCACTTGGTTGCAATTTCCTAAGCTGAGGCAAAGTTTCTGGGATGCGTGTGATAAACATTGTCAATAAACACGTTATTTGACATAAAAAGGTACATTGTGGAACCGAGCATAGCAAGAAAATTACGTGAATTATACATGAATATCTGGAGAATTTGATTCTGAGTAAAATAAGAGAAATTCCGTGAAAATTGGTTGATATAGGGTGAAGTTATGGCCAAATTTCTGAACACAGACCATAGAGGTCGAAAACAGCGGCTATTTATAAAGATGGCCGCCATTGGGGCACTAAGCTACCGAACTGAAATGTCCAAGCCCTGTTTTTGGATACTTCAGACATCAAGCTAACCAAAAATCATGATTTGATCTGTTCACTAATTTGGTAGTCAAATGTCAAATTTTGAGTTCTGGCTCATGCACTATTATGTTTACTTTAGAGATTAATGATACATTTTTTGCTTCAAATTGCTTTCGTATCAAGAAAAAATGTAAACAAACGGTTAAAAGAATAAAAATACAGAAACTTAGATGGTATATAAAAACATGTGGCTAACTGAGGTCATTTACAATTATGATAATAAAAACACTTGTGAACAAAATAGAATGTAAAAAAAAAAAATATATATATATACATATAAATGAATGAGTGGTCGAACTTTCTGTCAAGAGATGTTGCTGTAAACTATAAGTACACTTGAGAAAATGTTTCAACTACCAAAAAAAAAAAAAAAAAAAAAAAAAAAAAAAAAAAAAAAAAAAAGATCAACAAGGGATCATAGGTAAGCGCAGTTAGGCAATATATAATGGTGTGGAGGTGGTTTGATTATTTAAGGAAGGAGACAGTTTCTTGATGTAAAGAGATTTCAAGAGAAGGAGCAAAAGGCAGTCGGATGTTTGGGAAAGAATTTTGAAATGGTTGTATTGGATATGAGTTTTACATGAGTTTGAGTAATTTCTTAGTGAGGAAAATTCTTGGGATTTTAATATGGAACCAGTGAGATGACTGACATCCCTATGGGAATCGATGCGGACCTTCAGTAATCGTAGGGTAGACCCGATATAGCTTCAAAAATTACATTTTGGGCAAGTACACTTGTAAACAACGAAGGACCGCATCACCTCCGGGAGGGTGTCTTTGAACCTGTAAAGTTTGCCAATATTGAAAGGGTTTCTTAATATAAACTTAAAATTGACATATGGATACAGATTGCTGAGGGCTGTGGTGAGCTCGTTTCTGAAAAGAGCATTTTTTACATATGGCTATGATACATATACTAGTTTTTTAGGAACCTCGGGACATTTATATTTAGGCTGAAAAAAACCATTAAGAAACTTATTAACAATTTTGTCATAGAGGTGTGAAGGATAGAAATTGTATGTAAAATAGTTTTTTAAAAATTAAATTTCATTATGGAAGTCATGCCAGTTTGAGCATAAGGCATATGTTCTAAATAAAAGGGTTTGAATAGAGTTAATTTTGAATGATTTCGAACAACTGCTAAAAAAATTAAGACCCAAACCAGTGTATGTCTTTTTTTTTTCTAAAAATACCTGTAAGAAATCCTCTATTTGAGCGTGAAATGTTTATATCAAGGAATGGTAACTGGTCATCTTTTTCTATTTCTATGGTAAACTTAATGATCGGGTTAATTCCATTTACATATTCTAAAAACTTGTCAGCATGGGATTTTTCTCTAAATAGTAAAAAAGTGTTGTCAACGTATCTCGAAACGGGGCTGAAATGCTTCCGGACATTGTCCAAGGTATATTTCCTCCAAGTGGCACATGAATATGTTGGCAAATGTAAGACCCAAAGGCGACCCCATTGCCATACCATCAACCAGTTTGAATAATTTTTTATTAAAAACAAAATGAATATCTATTACTGAATATTCAAGGAGTTTTCTGAAACTCTTTGAATCAAAGCCGTTGAATATGGTATGTTCGGTAGGGAAAAGCTTTCTGAGTATAATTTATATTGTTTCATGAAGGGGCACGTTAGTAAACAATGATTATACATCCAAATTAACCATAATTGAGTTACTATCTTGTTCAAGAATTTTGGGAATGAGCTTGGCAGAGTTTTGAAGAGTAAATTGATTATTGGTTAAATGACTAAGGAGAGGAACTAAGAATTTGGCTAAGTGATAATTTGGCAAATTATAAGCTGCTTAAATAGGCCGGAGGGGTATGTTAGTTTTATGGACCTTAGGAAGTCCATACAAAACACGAAAAGATGAACCTGAACTATTTAATGATTGATAAGACTGTTCGGACAACATACCTTTATTTTTTATTATTTTTAATGTGCGGTTTATTCTATCTTCAGCTTTAAAGATTAGGCTATATGGGAGACCACCCACCTTCAAAAATTTACTGGAGTCCTATAAAGCATTATTAATTTTCTGGATATTGTCAATGTGGTTATGAATAACAACGCCTTTATCTTTATCTGGTCTACAAATAACAATATCCCTGTTCCATGAAAGTTTCTTGAGAACTATAAAATCATATTGTTTTAAAAAGGGAAGCGAATTAGTGGCTTTCAAAGAGGAAAACACCCTATGGGCAATATCATGAATTGAATTGACTGTCGTGTTGCTTCTAAGTTTATATGTACAGGCAGATTGCGAATGCAGTGAAAATATTTTTCAAATGGTAGATAAAATTGATAAAAGTTTGGTTTAAAATTTGGAATACAAAAATCAAGTCCTAAGGAAAGTAAAAATTCTTCTTTTTTTAGACAGATGTAGTCAAGAGTAATTAAAAACAACATCTTAGGAGAAAGGAATCTTGACAGACTAATACCTAATTTTAAAAGTTTACGTTTATGAACCTCTGTTATGTTTAGAGTATATTGTTTAATATTTCCACTTAAAAGGGATTTAACATACAAACCGTCGAGCGGGGAGAAAGTGTTGTGCAATGAATGTGACAGGGAGGACACTGAACCTTTCAATCTTTTGATAGATTTAGATTTAAAATCAATGTCAATGTCTAAGAGGGACTGAGTAGCAGCTCTATAAAAATCAGAGTTATGTAGTGAAGATCTGTATAATTTAAACTTGATGAAATTAGGCACAATATTACTCATCTTACAATATAGCAAAAAATCGTTATATTCAGCGAAAATACGATGGCTCAACTCTCCAGCTTTACCGACGTCTGGAGTCCTCGGACAAGAAATGAAAGAAGTCCCAACTTGATCACGATTTTTTGCTATATTGTAAGATGTGTAATAATTCATCATAAGCACAGACTCAAATTGACGTCAGTGATATTATATAGTTACAAGGCCAAGTGATGGACAAGTGTACAGTTAATCTATCAATTAATTGTGGGTTAGGAATGAATGTTAGTGGAAGAGGATGCCTTTAATAGAAGTATTAGGAGAGGGTGCAACAGACAACTAACTCCTTAATGTAGGACTAACGGTGGGTAAGAAGAAGCATGTTAGTGAAAATTACGTTTTAGGAACCTTTCTGGTTAGCTGGGACAGAATGAGAAAAGACATTTTACAACGGCAAACAGAGACAAGAACACTACCTAACCCAAGGTTCCCCATCTTGCTTAACGTAGGAGCTGTATCCCTTCCTTCTTGCCTACCATCGGGTCTACATCGCCCAATGACTTCCCTTAGACTACTATATTCTTAGATTACCCTGTACCAACAAACTATATTTACCCCACGCTGTATTTCTTTTTCTACGTTTGTTTCCGGCTGTGGAAAGTGGGTATGTGTATCTGTCTCTCCTTGAACAGTATCCCCTTAAAAGATGCTCTCATCCGGGGATTGCATTAGCAAAAACGAGTTCCTCGCCTAAAACCAAGCAAATAGCCTGCATTTTTAACATTGAACCGGCCTTAACTTCTCAGGACAAGAACAAATAAGATAACAAAACGTAAAAATGAATATTACAAACAACTTAATGGCCGCTGCATATTGCAGTGTAACTCAACAAACAGGAAAAGAAAAATGGAAAGATAATTTATTGAACTTTTCCCCCCTTTTTTAATGGAAGACTTTACCAAAACCACTCAAAAAACTTCTTGTTTACATCAGAAACATTTTGACTTACTTTCTTCTCGCAAAGGAGGTTGATTGGATGCTTAGCTTCTCGGGATTATGGGAGAATATTCCATGCAGATAAGCTAAATTCTCTCTCTCTCTCTCTCTCTCTCTCTCTCTCTCTCTCTCTCTCTCTCCTCTCTCTCTCTCTCTCTCTCTCTCTCTCTCTCTCTCTCTCTCTTTTCCTCTTCATTGTGTGTTCATTTCTTGGATTTGGCCATTTTCATCACACCGCCGGCCATGGTGGACTAATGATGGTGGGAGACTTTGGTTTGATCGCTCACAGCAAACCAACCTTGTACGGGTGGCCCTGTCTAGTAAAGCTTTGCTGATCCTTGTGATACATTAACCCATTGAAGATTCAGTAATGGAAGGGGTTACTAACCCAAAGCATTTTTTCTTAAGCCCAGCTGATAATGGGCAAGCAGTCCCTCTATCAAATTCTATTTGAAGAGCTCTCTCCACCCATGTAAAGATGAATGGCTACGAAACAATAGCTACTGATGACTCATCAGTTAGCTATATACAAACCTCACATCTGCACGCGACAGTGATGGGAAGGTCTTCTTCTTTAGTGAAATCTGTCAAGCCCTGAGCACAATTTGAACTTTGGATACGCGGATTGTTAGTTGCCGACTATCTCCGTAAGCCACCACAAACCTCTTATTCCTCAGCACTCCCTTTTTACAACATTCCTCAGCCGTGAACACATTTCCCAGCCCCCTGTGGTCACATTCCTCAGCTACCGTCTATGGCCCTATTCCTCAGCCCCTCCAGTGACAAAATTCATTCAGAAATATCTATAATGACCTGATCCCTCCAAAAGGAATTCAAGCAAAAATGAGAGAGAGAGAGAGAGAGAGAGAGAGAGAGAGAGAGAGAGAGAGAGAGAGAGAGAGAGAGGGGGGGGGTTAAATCTATCATCAGCATGATTAACGAATCCATGAAAATCATCAAACAAAGGTTTATTTTGATGGCTGGGCCCATGGGAAAATTAAGTCATGATTTTAGTAATGAATTAAACTGAAAATGACATATGGCTATATTTTACTGCTTTCCCCGCAGTTTTTTTTTTTTTTTTTTTTTTTTTTTTTTTTATTAAGAGTCAATCTGGAGGTTTCATAAATCTAGTGTCTATGGGAAAAAGTATTTCAAATCAGAGGTAGTGTACGCTACCTATCTAGGGTCAAACTCCGTGATTTCTCCCTAATGTTCCCAACTTCTTCTTCTTCTTTAGATTGCCCGGAGCTTCTCTCCGAACAGGGGCTTTTTGACGGTGCGTCTTGCCCCTAGGTGGTTGACTTTTCCCAACTGTTGTAGGAATTGGCCGATTAGGTGACGTAAAATACCCAATTTCTTTTATTCACCTTGCGAAGTGTTAGAAGCAGAATTCGAGGGAATATGCCTCTCGTTTCAACATTTCAAATCTTAGAAAGGTGATGTTTTATAACAATGGGGGTGGATAATGTTTCTTATCTAAAAATAATTGGTAGTAGGTTGACCAGGGACCAGCCAACCGTTGTTATAATCCCCTAGAGTTAATTGGTCCATTGACTGACCAGATAATACTACATTGGATCTTTCTCTCTGTTTACCGGCGTCAATGACCTTAGATGTCAGGAGGCCTGAAAACTTTAAATCAATCAATCAATCTCTCTGTTTACAGCTCATATATCTTTTGCCTACACATACACTAAATAGCCTGGTCTATTCTTTCCACATTTTCCTCTGGCCTCATACACCTGAAAACACTGAGATTACTAAACAATTCTTCCTCGCTCAGTGTGTTAACTACTGCACGGTATATAATTGTTCATTGGCTACTTCAGTTTTGAAAAGGGTAGAAGAGACTTTTCTGTTAAGGTAAGCAACTCATCTAGGAGGACAAAACAAAATCAAACCATTGTCTTATAGTATTGGGTAGTGCCATAGCCTCTGTACCTTGGTCTTCCCCTGCCTTGTAGTAGAGTTCTCTTGTTTGAGGGTGAACTCAGGCACATTATTCTATCTTATTTCTCTTCCTCTTGGTTCTTGGTGTTTTATAGCTTATATATGAATATTTATTTTAATGTTCATTACTTCCCTTGTAGTTTATCTATTTCCTAATTTCCTTTCCTTACTGGGCTATTTTTTCCTGTTCCAGTCCCTGGGTTTATAGAATTCTTGTTTTGCAACTAGGGTTGTAGCTTAGCAAATAATATTGTTATTATTATCAAAAGTAACAATAATAATAATAATAATAATAATAATAATAATAATAATAATAATAATACAATTACTGATAATGAAGGTGAATTTGATAATCAATGATTATTTTCTGTGTCTACAGTATCTACCCATCTCTATATGGGGTCGGTATTTCGTATAAACGAGCCCCATTCTCCTCTATTCTGAACAACCCGTTGTCTTAATGCCTTTTGCGGCTTTATCTTTCCATCTGAACTTCGGCCTTCCCCTCCTCCTTCCCCCATAAAACTCCACATCCATTACCATTCAGTATACACGATCTTCTCTCCTAACGACATACCCAAACCACTTTAGTCTTCTTTGCTGATTGATTTTTGACACATCTCTGACTTTGACTGTCCCTCTATCACCCTCATTTCTGATCATATTCCTTTTCACGACTGCAGACATCCATGGTAATATCCTCATTTCACCACTTCTAACGTCCTCTCTTGAGTCTTTTTTATTGAATAAGTTTTAGGTCCATACAACAAAAGTGGTCTAACTGATTTTATAAAACCGTCATTTTACCTTGGCACTAACCTTCTTATCAGAATTTTCCCGATGATCTTCTGCAGTTCACCAACCATATTGCGACGACTGTTTCATACCCTTGACATTGAGACATTTGTTGACTGAATGCCCCAATTATGGTACAGAAAGAAATAGATATCCTTTTGAGGCTCTGGGTGAGGATGCCAGGATCATCCTTGCCAAGATCCTTGGACATGATGTGTCGTGCAATGCTAGTGGCAATTTTAAATTTATATCAGAAGCAGGTCTTCTTAATGTTATTTAAATTTCATAATAGTTACTTTTCTGATTTTATTTGAATATTCTTTTAATCTTTATCTATGATAAAGGATATCGGCGTCAATGACCTTCGATATCAGGTTATCAGAGAACTTCAAAACATTCGATCATCCAGGCACACCATATCCTGTAATTGATTTCTGAGTCAATGTCTACCTTATCCAACAGAGACCCAAGGTACTTGGATGTATTACCCGCTTAACGTTTGCCAAACCCATATCTCCTCCCATCCACAGATATTCTCTCCTGGTCCTACTTATCCTTAAACCTTAATCTTCCCGAGCTTGTCACCAAAAGTTTAGTTTCCTTTCTACCCCTTCTCAAGACATATCTACCAAAACAGCATCATCAGCAGACATCATACTCCAAGGGACTTCAACAACTCTCACACCAAAATGCATTGATAATCCTTTATTTTTCATTCATAAAACATTTCTAATCAATACTACAAAGAATATTTTTGGTAAGGTATGCACAAAATAAATTTAGTTTATTTCAAGCATGTTTTATTTGTAATTAGCAATGTTGATATAATTTATGATACGTAATATGTGCTAAATCAGATAAGAAGAGATTTTGTTTAATTTGTGATTCACAAAACTGGCTTTATTTACTCACACTTAATGCAATTTTCTTTTGACTAGATAATTATCATTTTTTTATATCAAGAGACACGTATTTATACCTCACATACACACATGGTACATACTAATTAACATGTTTAGAACAGTATATACGTACATACTTAGACAGAGGTTTGTTACCTAACCTCTATTTCATTTTGTGTCAACATCCAACTACCAACTATACTTACATGCAAGATGATCGACTCGAAGGACTACCACCATAAACTAGATCATATACCAGAAGACTTGTCTAAATTCTAGAAACGCTCCCATAACCCTATAGAGAAAATCAAGC
>NC_090753.1:13421742-13426742 GCF_036898095.1 Palaemon carinicauda
TGGTAATAGACTGATATGCCTGTAATTTTTGCATAATGTGGTGTCACCTTTCTTGTGTGTTGGAATTATAATGTTTTCAATCCAATCATTTGGTGCTGCTTGTCCATCTATTATATCCCTGCATAAATCATACAACCAAATGTCTACCATTTCACCGCCAGCCTCACGTAATTCCTTTGGTACTCCATCTATTCTTGGTGCTTTCCCACGTGACATATCTCTTAAAGCTTTTTCCACTTCTTCAATCAGGAGATCTGGCGTTTCCTGTATGTTCCATAGCTCTCCTCTTAGTTATGGATAATCTTCTCCAGTTACCCGTCTTCCACTTCCTTTTAGTTGTTCCTCGTAGTGCGTTTTCCAGATCTTCTCAACATCACCCGTTGCTGATACCTTGTTACCATCTGCATCTCTTAGAGAAATTCCATTGTTTTTCCAACCCCTTGTTATTCTGTCTACTGCAGTGAATAGCTCTCTTGAATGGCCGTTTCTGAAACATTCCTCACTTGTTTTACACAGGTCTTCTATCAATTTTATTTTTGTTCCTTTGCATTTATTGTCCACTACTCTGCACTTTTGTCTATAACTTGCTTTGTTTTCGTGGGATGGGTCTTCATCCTTTGTCTTTTTTGCTTCTCTCCTCTCTTAGCATACATCCAATATTTCCTCTGTGACCCAATGTTGCTTTGCTCTCCTTCTCCTTCCCAAAATACTGTCAGCTTCCTCTTTAATTACATCTCGTCCCCGACACTACTTTTCCTCTGTTGTCTCGAGTCCTCTTAGTGGTTTAAAACGTCCTCCTACTTTTACTTTGAAGGCAGTTTTTTCTTCTTTTTTCCTCAGTTTATCCAGATTATACCTCACTAGTTCTTGATTTCTTCCTCTGTCTGTCCGAAATTTAATACGGATGTTTGAGAGTAGTAGTTCATGTGATGCTCTCATCACTTTTGTTCCCATCGCTGATTTTATCCATCTCTTATTTTTAAGAATATAATCAATGCAGTTCTTATGAATTCCATCTGGGTGTGTCAATGTGTATCTGTGCTGTTCTCTATGATAAAAGTAAGTATTTGTTATACACAGTTGATTACCCCGGCAAAATTCCAACATCCTCTGTCCTCTCTCATTTGTTTCACCTAAACCGAACTCTTCCATAACATCTTCGTAGCCTCTCCTGTCATTTCCGGTTTTACTATTGAAATCCCCCATCACCATCACTACATCGCCTGTCTTTGTTGTCTCTTTTTCCTCCTCAAACTGTGAATAGAAGTTTTCTACGTCTTCATCTTCATATGAGCTGTCTGGTGTATATACCTAAATAACCTTTAAATTCTTGTGCTTTCCTCTCAAAGTGACCGAAATTATTCTTGAGTTCACAGAATTGTGCTCCAAATAAGCTCTTTGTGCTCTTTTTCCTAACATTAGTGCTACTCCCTCTGTATGAATATTGTCTGTTCTACCTGGATACAATATTTTGATTCCTTCTGACATCATTTCCCCTTGTCCCACCCGATGAATCTGTTATTCCCAATACATCCTAACTGTATCTATCTATTTGTTCAATGGTACACCTAAGTTTTGCTGGTGCAAAGAGCGTTGTTACATTTAGAGTTCCAACTGTTGTTATTCCTTTTGCTGACCACATTGCCAATTTCTCACCACGAGGCTGTGGTTTAGGACTTCAGGGCGCGTCGGTATATATATATATATATATATATATATATATATATATATATATATATATATATATATATATATATATATATATATATATATATACTTTATAAGTATATATATTCTGTAAACATATATATATATATATATATATATATATATATATATATATATATATATATATATATATATATATACTTTATAAGTATATATATTCTGTAAACATATATATATATATATATATATATATATATATATATATATATATATATATATATATATATATATATATATATATATATATATATATATATATATATATGAAGCTAGTTTACATGAGAGTAGAATATTTGTTCACGTATTTTATTTATGTATTTAAGAGATTTACAACCAGGTCGGTCCCAATCAAGTAGGATTAAATAATTATATATGAATTACATATTACTGTCTTTATTAACTTAGTTGTATCTTTCATTCAGTTTTGTATACGTGAATTCACGTCATTTTAAAGAAAACAAATTTCCTTTCACGTATTTTTGTTACGAATTCTTATGTATTTTTGTTAAATAGTATGTACAAGACACAAGAGGTATATGGTATGACGAACGCTATGGATTTCGTCACATTTCCATGTGGTTGGAAAATGCATGAAGACTCTAGACTAAAGTTTAATAATTTTTTTTTTTTTTTTTTTTGGGGGGGGGGGGGTTGCAAGAGGAGTTGGGTGGGGCTAACTGAGACTGTTACCTCGCCAAGCGACGATAGTACCCTACTTCCAAACTAAGAACCGAAGTAAGAGGTTGGTTTGAGAATAACTCCCGTTAAAAGTAAAGTAGTCACGTAGTTTTATTTTAGGTTTGAAATAAAGAGACCTTTAGATAGTCAGTGTTCATATACATTATTGCGTGGGAGTTACGTATTATTCTCAGGGCTCGGAGGTAGGCTATTCTCTTGTATATCAGATTATGTAATATAAAGCAGGTGTGTGTGTGTGTGTGTATTTGTGTTTGTGTATATGTGTTTATCTATTTATGCATGTGTCTACTAATCAGAAGAATATTTAAAAAATCCAAAAACCTTTCTTCATATATATATATATATATATATATATATATATATATATATATATATATATATATATATGTGTGTGTGTGTGTGTGTGTGTTTGTGTGTGTGTGTGTGTGTGTGTTTGTTTGTGTGTAGATGTGTGTGTGTGTGTGGGGGGGGGGGGGTGAGTTGTTGTGTGTGTGTGTGTGTGTGTAAACAAACCCATCTTATCTGTCTGAAATATATTTTTAATTAACTGTCTAGGATCAAACCTATATTTAGATGAAGGTTCGGAAAAAAGCAATATATGAAAATGTTGGTAGGTGTTTCTTGTATTACTTTTAATGAAAGTCACTGTTCAATATATATTGAAAAGCTTCTGAACGTTTATCAGGAATTTTAATATGCATGGTCATATTCCTTTATGTTTTTGCACCAATTTCAAAGTATTGGCTAAGTTAGCACTGTAATTATTATTTTTTTCTTTTTTTTGTACGGTGTGAAATTTATACATTAATTTGTTTATTAGTGTCATAGCCTGTGTATAATGGCCTTTTTCTGTCTTGGGGTACAGCTCTCTTGCGTGAGGGTTCATAAAGGCACAACATATTTATTTTCCTTCGTCTTGTGTTTTTTTTTTTATTTAAATTTCTATAGTTTATAATAGGATCTACCATGTGGTTTTGCTGTTCTTAAATTGTGTTATTCTAATTATTGTTCTTTACTTCTCTTATAGTTTATTTATTTTCTTGTTTCCTTTCCTCACGGGGCTATTTTTTTTTCTGCTGGGACACTTGGGCTTATATCACGGTACTGCTTCAATAATAATAATAATAATAATAATAATAATAATAATAATAATAATAATAATAATACCAACATTGTTTAGTTACGGTTCATATTTCGTAATGCTAACAACGACAAACTATAGCTGGTTTAGCATTTCTAACCTAAAAATCTCTAATTAGGACTCTAGACTTAAGCAAAAAATAAACTTTATTCCAGCTATGAATCTAATGTTGAAAATCAGGTAAAATCTTTGGAATCTTTTCCCATGAATTAAATATCAAAGTTTAAAATATTAATGGAAATATTAATTGATTATCTGCATTTTCTATTTCATATTAGGTAATATCCACACGAGAAAATTATTAAATTATATTATTGATGGCTTACTTATATTTCTCTCTATTTATATTTTTTCTGTTTTATTTTTTCAGTTTCGAGTTATAAAAATGAATTCCACAATTATTTTATGTAGCAATAAAAAATATCCAATGTTTCAAAGAATTACTAATAATCGAAATTCAAGAACAGAAAAATCATGTCCATGAGACTAAGTAAAAATCATATAAACTATAAAATGGCAAGCAAGATAGTAATTAAAATATGAACAATATGCAAATTGGAAAAATAATTATTACATTATGATCTTCGGCTCTGACTATTGTATTACTGAATCGCTGTATTATATTAAATATCGTAAATATATATCCTATTAAAAGAAGAGAACCAAGTTTTAACCAATCTAGCTGATAAGGGGATGTTATAATTAGTCTTGAAGAATGTTAGGAATAACTAATGTGTATTTAGGTCAATGACCACATTAAATTTTTAAGGAAATATCATATTGAAAAAAATAAATCCAAAAATCTTAGGAACTGGAATATGTTTGAAAAGTATAAATAAAATCATATAGTGATAGTGCATACATCAATATATACATTTATGACATTGGTAAGGTTGTATATTCAAGAGAATATTTAGAAAAAAAAATCTTCAATATCTCACAGAATGAAAAGACTGTACTTGCTCGAAATGTACATTAGAAATATGACATTATCAATCTGTCTTCCAAAAAACAATTTAAATTATGCACAAGCTTCTCATGTGAGAAACTTGAGTTCTGGTCATATATATGGTATGCACATATCGATTTATATTCATATATAACATTTGCAAAAAAGCTAACTTCTGTACAGGGGATGGTAGTTGAGAAGGTATAGTCTTATGGGTCTTCGGCGATTTATAGAGTGTTGATATTGGAATCACACGGATTCTGACAGCATTTACAGATGAGCGGACTTATGGAAGAACAACACGAAGTTGTATTTAATTTATATTCCACCGAGTCAAAAAGATATAATTTTTCTCCGTATGAAAGCCCTATTTCACCTGGGATCAGAGAATCCCTTTAAAAAACACAGTCTCCCAAACCATCTCCATCTCCATCACACAAGGCGTCATGTTCCCTCGGAAGTATAATGCAGAAGTCATTTCCG
>NC_090753.1:13449242-13453033 GCF_036898095.1 Palaemon carinicauda
ACTCTTCAAGGCACGACGTAGTCTATCTACATCTGCCGAAGTCCGCTTGGTAGCTGCCAACGGATCTGCGATACCCACCTACGGTTACGAGAACCTCACATTATCGTTCGGAAACGGTAAATTCAATTGGAAGTTTCTCGATGCTGATGTCACAATGCCAATCCTCGGTGCGGATTTCCTCTCTCATTTCCACCTTCTGGTCGATGTCGCCCACCGACGATTGGTCAACGCAGACTCGTACTTGTCGACATCTTTTCAACCCGACCCCTCTAACCTCGCTCTCCACATCAGCACACCCACGGATGCCTACGCCCACCTCCTCACGTCGTACCCGGAAATTTTCCGTCCAGAACTTCGCCAAACGCCCACGGTTTCTGCCAAGCACGGTATTTATCACCATATCAAGACGACGGGACCCCCAGTCTTCGCAAAATTCAGACGTCTGGCACCGGAACGATTGGCAGCCGCCAAACAGACGCTCGCCGAAATGGAGGAAATGGGCCTTTGCCAAAAGGCCTCCAGCCCATGGTCGTCACCCTTACACATCGTTCTGAAGAAAGACGGCTCCCTCCGTCCGTGCGGGGATTACAGGCGCCTGAACATGCAAACAGAACCGGATCACTACCCCCTCCCAAACATTGCCGACGTGACCTCCTACCTGCACAAAGCGAAGGTTTTCTCTACGCTGGACCTCCTGAAGGGGTATTATCAGGTGCCTATGAACCCAGAAGACATCCCCAAGACCACCATTACCACTCCGTTTGGTACATACACCTTCAATTACTCCTCTTCTGGCCTTCGTAATGCTGGGGCAACGTTTCAACGTCTCATGGATGGCATCTTAGGGGACCTCCTTTTCAGTGTATGTTATGTGGACGACATACTTGTGTTCTCCTCAAAACTGGAACACCTCCGTCACCTGCGCATCGTGCTCGACCGCCTGCAATAAAACGGCCTTGTAGTCCGGTACGACAAGTGTACCTTTGGCGCCAACGAAGTGTTGTTCTTAGGGCACCGTATCACTCCTGAAGGAGTCCATCCCCTCCCTGAGAAAGTAGCAGCCGTTCAGAACGTCCCCCCGCCCTCGACCGTCAAAGCTCTGCAGGAATTCTTGGGAATGATCAACTATTATCACCGTTTTCTGCCAGCCATTGCCGCCACTCTTGCTCCCCTCTACGCCTCCCTCAAGGGCAATCCAAAGGACCTGAAGTGGGGTCCCCTTCAAGAAGCAGCCTTCTGCAATGCAAAGAAGGCCCTATCAACTGCTGCGGCTCTCACTTTTCCTATCCCACACGCCCCCCTCCTTCTCTCCACCGATGCCAGCGACGTCGCTATTGGTGCAGTACTCGAGCAGGTGGTCAAAGGCTCACCCCGCCCATTGGCCTTCTTCAGCAGAAAACCGTCCAAGGCAGAATCGGGTTATTCTAGCTTCAATCGAGAATTGCTGGCGGTGCACTTGGCTGTCCGTCACTTTCGCCATTTCTTAGAAGGTACGCCCTTCGATATTCGCACAGACCACAAGCCTCTTGTGCACCGCCTTCACTCGACAGTCTGACTCCTGGTCAGCCCGTCAACGCCGACATCTCTTCGCCGTGGCTGAATACAATTACACCCTCCAATACGTCCCTGGGAAAATGAATCCCGTTGCCGATGCCCTGTCAAGAAACACGTTGGCTGCCGTTCAACTGGGATTGGATTACAACGCCCTGGCTGAAGCCCAACAACAGGAGTATCAAGCTTGTAGGACATCCTGCACGTCCTTCCGTTGGGAAGACTTTCCCCTCGAAGACTCCAACACTACCCTCCTCTGTGACGTCAGTACTGGTAGACCGCGACCTTGGATTCCTGCTCCCATGCGACGGCAGGTGTTTGATTTCATTCACGGCCTTTCACATCCCTCGTGCCGTTCTACTGCACAGCTGCTGAAGGCAAAGTTCATTTGGCACGGCATTTCTAAGGATGCTAAGGATTGGGTCCGTGCCTGTACTTCTTGCCAAACTTCCAAAGTACATCGACACAACGGATTCAGGAGTGGGCACCTTTCCTCAACCTCAGCCTCGTTTCGCACACATTCACGTCGACGTTGTAGGCCCCCTACCCACATCACAAGGACATCGTTACCTGTTTACCGTCATCGACAGCTCCACGCGTTGGCCTGAAGCCATTCCCATGGAAACTGCAACGTCCGCCTCATGTACATCTGCCTTACTCTCTGGATGGATTTCATGATTCGGTATCCCTGAGCATATTACTTCTGACAGGGGAACCACTTTCACCTCTCAATTGTGGACGTCATTAGCGAATCTCCTGGGCATCACCCTACATCAGACATCGGCCTACAACCCTGCTGCCAATGGAATGGTTGAACATTTTCATCGCAGCTTTGATGTCCCGCTGCAAGGATTGCAACTGGTTTACTCAGCTTCCCTGGGTCCTCCTGGGACTAAGGACCACTCCTAAAGACGCCTTCGACGTCACAGCAGCTGAAATGGTGTATGGCGACCCGTTGGTCGTCCCTATCGGATATTTTCCTCCTCCGACAATCTCCAGCGCATACGTCACGTCGTGGGAAAATTTACTCCGTGCCGCCTGACTTACAAGCCCCCAGCGAAGCATCACATACCAACGGACTTGCACTCTGCAACGCACGTCTTCCTGCGCAACGACACCAGCAAGCCACCACTAACGCCCCTTACACGGGGCCTTTCCTTGTGATCCAACGCAGTCCGAAAGCATTCCTCCTAAACATTCGGGGCAAAGAAGACTGGGTCTCCATTGATCGTCTAAAACCTGCTTATCTTCTGCCAGATGACCCGCCTACAGTTCGCCTCTCTAGATCAGGGTGCCCTATTTAACATGTACAGTATGTCATTTTTAGGGGGGGAGCCATGTACCAACCGTGTGTCACACAATTGTACATAATTATTTTGTATATATTATGCTTGTATCTGCGCTCTTCCCTCGCACTAAAAAGAACCTGAATGATCATGTCTCCGTTTTGCTCAGTAACATTGTCTGTCTCTCGAACAGGTTATGTCCTGATGCCTTGAGGTTTTGTATATAAAGGAGAGTGTTCCATAATAAACAACTCACTTGATTGTATCCTGCCTTTGAGTTCACAACCCTCTCTCGGCTCCGTCACATATGTATCGAAATACCAGAGAGAGAGAGAGAGAGAGAGAGAGATTTGATTGGTTTATGATACTTTACTAAACTCACAGTCGATCAAAAATACAATACGAATATCAAAAAAAAGAAAAAAAAAAGAATTTAATCTCTGCCTTCAAATTATAATTTTTTTTTACTAATAACGTTTGAATGGATGAAAGGTTGAATTGTAAATGGGAAAACATTCCTGAAAACGTAATTCAAGGTTTGAAGAACATATTGTAAATCTTATTTTACATATATTTTCTTGTTTATTTATTTCTGTTTATTAGTTAGAATAGACTTCTTTGGTAGTCGTATCGTGAGCATTAAATCATATATATATATATATATATATATATATATATATATATATATATATATATATATATATATATATATATATATATATATATATATATATATATATATATATAAAGAGAGAGAGAGAGAGAGAGAGGAGAGAGAGAGAGAGAGAGAGAGAGAGAGAGAGAGAGAGAGAGAGAGAGAGAGAGAGAGAGAGAAAAGGGGTATTGAATAGAAAAAAAAATGAGTGTTTAGAAAAATTGATAGCCTAAAGAAGTTTTCGAGATATTGGATAAGGATAATTGATGTTATTGCTGTTTCCCCAATTCAGAGAGAGA
>NC_090753.1:13463533-13468533 GCF_036898095.1 Palaemon carinicauda
AGTCCGTTTTTGTTACAGAGTTGACCTTGCGGTAGTCAAAACACATCCTAGGCTGACCATCCTCCTTCCTAACCAAAACTACCGGGGAGCTCCAAGGACTGCAGCTCGGTTTAACGAGGTTATGGTCAAGCATGTATTTAACTTCCTTACTGACTATTTCTCTCTTGAGGGGGTTCAGTCTATATGGACATTGCTTAATAGGCTGAGCCTCCCCAACATCAACGTCGTGTTGCAAAATATGAGTCCTACCAGGTGCATCCAAAAAGAGATCTTTGTATTCGTTAATTAAATTAATTAGAGGTACAGCTTTTTCTGCATCTAAGTGCTGAAATTTATTATTCAGATTATTTAAAACATCAGAATTATTTTCCAAACCACTTGGGCTAACAGCAAATTTATTGCCCATGAACTGTTCATTTTCGACATTAACTACAGAAATAGGTACTACAGATTCTTCTACAGACCTGTCAATAAAAGATTAACATGGCAAATACGGGTTTTTCTTCTCCTATCAGGAGTTTCAATCAGGTAATTTACATTGCTAATTCTCTTCAGAACCTTCCACGGACCTGAGAATTCCACCTTCAGGGGATTGCCAGGCATAGGGAGTAAAACCAACACCTTGTCACCTACATTAAAAAGACTATCTCGTGTTTTAACGTCATACTTAGATTTCATCGAGGCCTGGGCTTTTGCCAAATGTTCCTGAGCAAATGACCGTGCTCTAAGCAATTTCTCCTGCAAATCTGAAAAATAATCCAATACATTAACTTCGGGAGTCTCTCCTTCCCAGTGTTCTCTCACTACATCTAAAGGGCCTCGAACACAGTGACCAAAAATAAGCTGGAAAGGAGAGAGACCCATTGACTCATTGGGGATTGATCGTATTGCAAACAATGCATAAGGTAATTCCTTATCCCAATCATTCCAAGTCTCCAAACCAAATTTTTTTAACACAGACTTCAAGGTTTGGTGGAACCTTTCCACCTGGCCTTGGCTTTCCAGGTGATACGGTGCAGACTTCACGTGTTTAATACCAAACTCATTCATTTTCTTTTCAAAATACCTACTCGTAAAATTAGTGCCACAGTCACTCTGAATTACCTTAGGAAAACCAAATCGGGTAAAGAAACCAACCAACACTTCAACCACCTTTTCGGACCGTATACTCCTCAATGGGATTGCCTCAGGGAAGTGAGACATTCTATCAACCATAGACAATATATATTCATTCCCACCGCGCGTCCGCGTCAGGGGACCCACTATGTCAATTATCACTTCCCGAAAGGGTTCCCCCACGGAGGGTATAGGAATTAAAGGAGCCTTGGGTATTTTCTGGTTAGGTTTCCCCACCAACTGGCACACATCACAAGATAATACGTGTCTCTTAATGTCTTTACGCATCCCAGGCCAAAAGAAATGTTCAGCAACCTTTTGAAAGGTTTTCCTAACACCAAAATGTCCCGATAAATCATTTTCATGTGCTAAATACATCAATTTATTTCGGTACCTTTCTGGGACAACCAATTGTCTGCACGACTCTACCTGATGGGCATTAGCCGACCTACTCAACCTGTAGAGCAAACCTTTCTCTTTGACGAATACTGGTTTCACCAAATCCTCGGGATTGCCGAGTTCTAATTTAGAAAACTCCTTACTCTGTGCCATTTTGAACGCCTTAGCGTCGCAGTTTACATCATCCCAATTAATGATTTTCATATTACTATAACCAGTCCTCATGTCAGTCATTTGTTTGTCTACTTGATAAAAACTAAGTCAACATCCTCGAGATCCATCTCCCGAGCTCTAGACCGAGTTACTACAGAGACAGGCTTATAAAAATTAGTTTCAATCTCATCGCCTTCACAAGTCACATTCAGGAGAGTCAAAATTGGACATATATTATCAATTGCACCTTCACCTTCAGCCAAATCATTCCCTAAAAGGAGGTGAATTCCGGGAACTGGCAAACTGTCTACCACAGCCAGTTTAGCACTCCCTTTAAAATACTTGGTGTGAATATTAAACTCCTCCAAAGGACAAGACGTAATAGAGTTCGGGAAACCACCCAACACCACAAATTCATCATTGGAAAATACAAAACCCTTTGGAACAGCAGTTTTTAATATGAGAGACTGTGCTGCTCCAGAGTCCCGTAATACCTTTAAACAAACCTTTGTTTTTTTATTGTTACCAACAAACACAGATCCGTCAGAAATGTACCTCTTAAATTTTAGTCACTTTTCCTGTTCCATACTTTGGTTTACGTTTGCCATTTTTTCAGCTACAACAATGTTTACTGGATTAGACCTCCTCTCCTTAAAGTTTTTCCAACCGTAACAATTAGCCTTTACGTGCCCCGTCTTGTGGCACCAATAACACTTCACACTACTACTACTACCAAAATTTCTACCACTACTACCACCACCATTAACCGATCTACTACTGTTTACGAAACTACGAGAGTCGCTTACACCTCTGTCTTCATTAGAAAGTTTTTCTGACCCGTCTTTATTTGACCTTAATGTTCCTTTAGAAGACTGACGATTATTACTATGTGTATTATATTCATGGGGGAAGAACCTATCCTGATTAATTCTTTTCCTAAGGGGTTCCTCCCGATGGGTAAGTGCATACTCGTCGGAAGCAATTGCTATTTCCTGAAGGGAGTTGAGTTTCAACTCTTCCAAATGAATTCGCAAGTCTCGACTCACGTTCCTCTTAAACTCCTCTGCCAGAAGCAGCTCTTCCAGTTTAACAAAATTGTCTACTTCTTTTGATTTCAGCCAGTCATCGAGAAACTGAACTTTCTTTCGAGCAAACTCAACGTAAGTGACGTCAACATCCTTCCGCAGATTACGAAACTTCTGCCTGTATGCTTCAGGCACCAAATCATAAGCTTTCAACACAATACTTTTTACGGTGTCGTAATCCGCGGAGAGATCGTCACTAAGATTATTATAGACCCCTTGAGCTTAACCCACCAAACGACACTGAACTAATGTTGTCCACATATCCTTTGGCCAGGCAAGCTTCTTAGCAATTTTTCAAATGACACAAAAAACTCATTAACCTCCTCCTCGGAAAAGTGTGGTACCAGATTTAACGCAGCGAACATATTAAACCTTGTTTCATCAACACTAGAATTATTACAGTTACCATTCTTTCCCTGATTCAACTTAATCTGTAATTTAAGCACCTCAATTTCATGCTCTCTCTCTTTTGCCCTTTCATCGGCTCTAAGTTGGAGAGCTTTAAACTTCAGTTCCTTCATCTTGGTTTTTTCTTTCAAAATTTCCAATTGGTCATCACCATTATCAATAGAATTTTCTTTACCTTCACCTTCTAATTCCTCCACCTCCCTAGGCTCACTCTCATCCAGCCTACTACTTTCCAGAACATTCTTCCTATCAAGAATCTCTCTATATATCCTAGCGACCTTCAAGACCTCAAATAACAATGGTCCCTTCTTAACCTCAGTGGACAAACTTAAATCCAAGAACTCTGCAATCAACCACAATTGATCCCTTTTTAGTTTAAACAAATCCTTTTCCCAGTTAACACTAGCCAAAAAGTTCGCTACCTCAGCTTCTTCACTCTCTAAATAATGCATCCTGAATTAATTAAACAGAAATAATCACCCTAAATACGTTCATTGGCTTGACCGCCTCTCCAAGAGCCGTTTACAGTTGAAAATCATGTCGCTAAACTGAATCCTGTCACGGTCGCCAAATTATGTAATGAACTTAAGATTGATTATGTTCATCCGGGATTCTTTTTTTCAGACTGGCTCAGCGCCAAAATACCAGGCAAGAACCAGCAGCGACACAAAATTCACAAAGCAAAACAACACTCAAAGAGGGATACAAAAAACACTGAATTGAACTTAACAATAAAATTTAATCAACAAAAGTAGTCTTAAATTACATAAAGTAGTCCTCGAAAAGCTTTCTTAGGAACTGGAAAAACACATACACTACTTTACAATAATAACTCTCGAACCGTCACACGCCTACCTAACTTTTATACCTCAGTCGAAGAAAAATAAAAGGTGTAGGAGGCAGAAAAATACACACTTTCCCTAGCATACGACAGTTAGAGTTGCAGAGTGAAGTAAACCTTAAAATTAATTAATTTCACAATAATTATCATAATACACCTTTAAATAATAATATATCCTAAATTGGCGATAATACTACACTTTACAGGTCACGAAGAAATATCTTAAGAATGCTAGCATAAGTTCTCCAAAAACCGCACCGAATTCATAATTAAAGATTATGACACATCATTATTATTATTATTATTACTATCCAAGCTACAACCCTAGTTGGAAAAGCAAGATGCTATAAGCCCAGGGGCTCCAACAGGGAAAAATAGCCCAGTGAGGAAAGGAAATAAGGAAATAAATAAATGAAGAGAACAAATTAACAATAAATCATTCTAAAAACAGTAACAACGTCAAAACAGACATGTCATATATAAACTATTAACAGCATCAAAAACAAATATGTCATAAATAAACTATAAAAAGACTCATGTCCGCCTGGTCAACAAAAAAGCATTTGCTCCAACTTTGAACTTTTGAAGTTCTACTGATTCAACCACCCGATTAGGAAGATCATTCCACAACTTGGTAACAGCTGGAATAAAACTTCTAGAGTACTGCGTAGTATTGAGTCTCGTGATGGAGAAGGCCTGGCTATTAGAATTAACTGCCTGCCTAGTATTACGAACAGGATAGAATTGTCCAGGGAGATCTGAATGTAAAGGATGGTCAGAGTTATGAAAAATCTTATGCAACATGCATAATGAACTAATTGAACGACGGTGCCAGAGATTAATATCTAGATCAGGAATAAGAAATTTAATAGACCGTAAGTTTCTGTCCAACAAATTAAGATGAGAATCAGCAGCTGAAGACCAAACAGGAGAACAATACTCAAAACAAGGTAGAATGAAAGAATTAAAACACTTCTTCAGAATAGATTGATCACCGA
>NC_090753.1:13476033-13483533 GCF_036898095.1 Palaemon carinicauda
ACACTTATTTGACTCTCACTGTGGTTCTGAAGGCACAGTGAAGGACAAATTATCTGCATGGATTCTTTACAGTTTAGCATTGGATGAAAGTAATGACCAAAGTGATACTGCAAAATTAGTTATTTTCATTAGAGGAATTGAAGAAAATTTTAATATTATTGAAGAAATATTAGACTTGTGTTTCATAAAAGGCACAACTAAAGGCAAGGATATTTAATTTGTCATTAGATAAATTCAATATTCATAAGAAAAACATTTATTCAATTACAACTGATGGTGCTCCTGCCCTGACTGGTAGACAAATTGGTTTTATTGCTTTATTCAAAGAATCGGTAAATCATGAAATATTCAGTTACCATTGCTTGATCCATCAACAAAAATTATGTGGTCAAAAGGTAAATATGAAATATTTGATAACTGATCTTTTCAAGGCTGTTAATTTCATCAGATCACGGGGTTTAAAGCATTCTGGGACGAAGTTGGCAGTGAATATGAAGACGTAGTATATTTCTCAAATGTTAGATGGCTCAGTAAAGCAAGAACCTTAAAACGATTTTAATTCTTGTTGCCTGAAATAAAAGGGTTCTTGAAAAAAAAAGCAAAATGTGGATTTTTTAGAAAATGAAGAATGTAGGAATGATATATCTTTCTTTGTAGACATCACCGAAATATAAGCTGATCTTGATTTACATTTACAAGGAAAGGACCAGTTATGATCTTCAATGCTTGAGGTGATTACTAGTTTTATAAAGAGATTTAAAATTTTTATAGAACAGCTAAAAGCTGGTAACATTGTACACTCTCGTAGTCTATATGAAAGAGAAAAAAAGTTTTCTGTCAACTATGAAAAATATACTAAATTATATGAAGATTTGCTTGGAGAGTTTACAGTTATGTTTTCTGATTTTAAAAAGATTGAAATTAAGTTAAAATTATTTAATGATCCATTTTCATTTCAATATGATAAAGCACCAGTTGAGTACCAACATGAACTGATTGAGCTGCAAAGTCGGGAGGGTTTAAAAACTTTCCATACAGAACACACAATTCATTTGTTTTCTAAGAAATTGCATTCTCTCAATGAATTCAATCCAATTATTAATTCATTGAGAAAATTATTATGTACTTGGGAAGTATATACTATTGTGAGCAATTTTTTTCAGCATGAAAAACATTAAAACTACAGAAAGAAATAGGCTGACAGACAAAAACTTGTCATTTTTCATTAAATTCTGGAAGACAAGGACAAAAGTCTCTTTGAGTTGATATTGGCTAATTGAATTTAATGTTTTTTTTTTTTATTTATAACTACATATAAATATTACAATATTCACAATGTTGTAATAAAGTGTTATTATTATTATTGTTATTATTATTATTATTATTATTATTATTATTATTATTATTATTATTATTAGTTGCTAAGCTACAACCCTAGTTGGAAATGGAGGATGCTATAAGCCCAGGGGCTCCAACAGGGAAAAAAGCCCAGTGAGGAAAGGAAACAAGGAAAAATAAAATGCTTTAAGAAGAGTAACACCATTAAAATAAAGGTCTACTATTTAAACTACAAAAAACTTCAACAAAACAAAAGGAAGAGAAATAAGATAGAACAGTGTGCCTGAATGTACCCTCAAGCATATAAGTACTTCTACTGCATATATGATATGCACACCTGGTAAAAAAAAAAAATCTTTTGGCGCACATGCGTGAATCATTAAGACATAGACCTATGGGTTGATACAAAAATAGTAGCATCATCTGTATATGGGCCAAAGATACTGACATGAGGAACTGCAGAAATTGCCCTCCTATACTCACTGTGATGCCCATCAACAACTAATCCCCGCAATCTACCACTTGAAAAATCAATAATGATGTTAAGTGTTGAGTTTGAACCCGGCCAAAGACAGCACTAAAGTCAAGACTAGTCATTTCAACTTTCTGATACAATCAAAGGATTTCTGTAAGCTATCAAAAATTTTAAGAAGCGCATCCCACAGTCCAAAGCCTTTGCGAAGGCCAAAATGCGAACTAGAGAGCAGTTGATAACCTTCATCATTTCTATTTAGACGCTTTGGTAGAAGTCATACAAAACCTTTAGAGTTTAGATCATATGGAAGTTATGGAAATTGGGCAGTAATCAGGAGGGCTAGAACTATCAGAATCGCATTTACCAAATTTAGTAACATTACCAATTCTCGAATAAGTGCAAAGAAATAAAACAAAATTACGCCTGATTTTATAAAAAGTAAAGAAAGCATCCCATGTTTTAATTTCATTGGACATAAAAGCTAAACTTGTTAGTTTAGCTTTGGGTAAAAAGAAATGAGAAAGATCGAGTTTTTCTTTACTCTGCGAAAAAGGGTGACAGTAAGTGACAGATCCACCTGATCTAAGTAAGTGAAAAACTATCATACCTACGCAAAGAGTGTATATTTGATGGTAGCCCACCATTTAGGTTCCAGCGTTGTACCAGAAAGGGATTATTTTATGGTCAAATTGTGTTTCTTTTCAGTTGGAGCATAAAGTCTCCCAGCAACCACTCTTAGCCGAATAAAGTTTTGTTATAAAAATCCAATTTGTTACCTTTCCAAAGATTATAGGCGTCCTGCTTCTCCAACTAAGTAAACTTGCAATTGTAATTGAACAAGTATTTGGCTTTCCCTCGCTATTTTAACAGAAGAGAAGAGATAAACCTTTCAATTATGTTGTCTAGATTTTCATGCAAGGATACAACAGGGCTGACCCATTTATATAATTATGAATAATTGTTCCAAAGATCACTCAAAATTCCATACCAGTGTGCTTGAGTTATAATCTACAACGAAACCAAAGCATGATCAGATGTCCCAACTCAAGAACCAACCTTGCTTGTTGCAACACCAAGGCGTCAGTGTATACTAGATCCGGCCAGTTACCAGATATATGAGCAACCTCACATATGATTTCCTCACACCCCGATTGAGAGTCAAAGTTCAAAGCTCTTAGGCAATGGCGATCAGTAGGAGAAACAGCATTTAACCATTCATTAAGGTCAGCATTGAAATCACCAACAAGATCAAAGGAGACCATTTCATCGAGTTCTTGTATATTAGTCATGAGAACAAAAGAGACTTTTCTATCATCTTCTTGAATCTTAGCCATAATAGTAAGAAGACCATCAAAGATAGAATCATAAGTGGACAATTGGTCTAAGCAGTTACCGGTTATGTGAGCAACATCGCTTAAGAATTGCCTGCAGACTAGTTCAGATGCAAAGTTCAAAGCTCTGCAAGCTATGCTATTCTCTCAAGAAGACTCAGTTACATCGATTATGGAAACTGTTTGCCAAATGCAAGAAAGACAGCATCGCAGATATATACATATATATATATATATATATATATATATATATATATATATATATATATATATATGTATATATATATACATATATATATTTGTATATATAGATATAGATATATATATATATATATATATATATATATATATATATATATATATATATATATATATATGTACATATATATATATATATATATATACATATATATATATTTATATATATATATATATATATATGTATATATAAACACGTATATATACATACATAAATATATATATATATATATATATATATATATATATATATATATATATATATATATATATATATGTGTGTGTGTGTGTGTGTGTGTGTGTGTATTACTTCTAACTAGTCGAACAGTTTAACATGTTTCATGAGAAAAAGGGCCATAAAATAAACAAATTAAATATAAATAAATCACTATATTTCGACCATGAAATATTGGCTGTCATCAAGGTGTGCAGTAAAAATTCAAGACGAGTGGAGAGCGTCAGTTTACATATAACAGCAAAAGTGTTTTTCCAACTATACTTAAAAAAATCTTCTTAAACTATTAGAAACACCCTTTTGCTTTCATTTAAAAACTCTCACAGTTCACTCATCTCTCATTTTTACTGTAAACCTTAAAGAGGGACAATGTGTACTGGTCGAAACATAGGGATTTATTTGTATTTCCTTTGTTCTTTTATTGGCCTTTTTGAATAAACATGTATATATATATATATATATATATATATATATATATATATATATATATATATCGATATATATATATATATATATGTATATATATATATATATATATATATATATATATATATATATATATATATATATATATATATATATATATATCCTTTAATTAGTGTGGATACCTTAACATAATGAAAGGGTTTGCACATCACCATGGTCAGCAATGTTGTACTATAATATTGCCATTTCACATAACTCCAATTCACACGTAGACCACTTCCTAACACAACTCGTTTATTTTTTAAATTAACTATTTCAATATACACTTTTTTTTATACTTCTGACAAGCCCTCTACGACCGTGTGTGCTAATTTTTCATGGAGTTCAACAATAACCTTGGTTCCTTTTCGGGAGAGGCTAAGACAGGGTCTATTAAATGTTCATGAGCATCTGGGGGGGGGGGGGGGGGGGGGGGGGGCAATACTCCTTTTTCAGGTAAAGCTGTCACCTTACCTACTTGTATCTACCTTCCCGCAAATGCACTTAATCTCTCATGACTTTCTATCGGCAGAATGCACCCTCATACCATTACTGTTGCTCTATCTTTTTCCACATAAATGTATATTTTATTATTCACAATGAAGTCAAGACCAGGTATAGCCTCAATGCCTAGAATCACCAATATAAAAAAGATCATGAGTAAACTTAACATATCCCACCTTAAAGTTGAGAATCGTTGTATGCCTTGACTGCATTATATTTCCCCAAGCCATGTCAAGGATGATTGGTGTCACTGACTTTGATGGGTTTGAGCAGCTTCCTTGTTCATAAAGCGAAATGCTGGCTACTGTGTTAATCAGCTCTCGAATGGATTTATCTGGTAGGTCAATCCTGACTGCTAAAATTCTGGCTCGCCAATTTGGATCCTGGCACAAGCTAACAATCCCCCTTGCAATACCGTCGCCCCCTGCTCCTGTTTCTAATGCTTTTGGGGGTGAAATGGGGTACCAAGGGAAGTGCCAGTGCCTGCACCCATGTTTGGCTTTGCTCCATTGTTCCCGTTTTCTCGTTGGCTGCTACTGGTTCTTTCATGCGAGTGGGCCGTCAAGCTCCCTCGTCTCCCTCTTCCTCTTCCTTCCTTTACTCGGATATTGAGCGGGGGGTTGTGTATGTTTGCAACAGCCCGCCCGTTCCCGCCGTTTTCTGTTGGGCCCTCTTGAGATAGATGACCGTATGTTTGACAGGCATAACAGCTGGGAGATTCCTTTCTGCGGCTCTCCTCTCGTTTGGTGCCCCTCTCCCCCCAAACTACCAACATCTGAAAACTCTTCTCACCCGCTGACTTTGTTCTCCACTCCCTTGTTTCGGGGGTTGGTGGATGCCGCTTATTGCATGTTCTCATGGCTGGCACCTTTCCGGAATCGGGGCGGTTATTCAGTGTCATTTTTTTTTTTTTTATTCTTTGGCAAACTGTCTAGAATGTTTTGAATCGGCATGGGACAAGGCGTATTTCTCATTTAAACGTCATTTCCTTTCAGTATAACATCTTGAACTTTTCTGTGGATTACAAATGAATCCAGTGCCGGAGTATCTCTGAGCAATTTTATTACATGTATTGTTTTTTCTATTCCTGACCACCCACATATGGCTTCAAAATCTCACTAAAACAGTTCAATCGATTGAAAAACCTTCATTATTCCGTTGTTTGTCAAAAGTCCTAACACTTGCCTGGAGTGCTTGCAATTTTCAGACTACGACGTTTTGACTATCTTCACTCGGCTGTAGATGTGTGCTTTCACATGTGTGCGTTTGAACTTTGTTTATGGACGTCTGATATGCTGCAGTTGCTCGCCGCTTCTCTTCTTGTTCAACTAATAATCTGTTCAATATCTCAGGTAGTTTATCTAACCTATTTTCTAAGTCTTGCGTTCGTTCTCCACGTCTATATTCTTCATCGACATCTGCTCCTTTGTATTCATCTCCAGCAGCAGCAGTGTCTTTGGTGTTAAACCCTGTATACATAGATATCTTTGAATTTCAATTCATCGGCTTGAAGTATAACATCAATCCCATCATACAGACGTATTCTTTCACGAAACACCAATTATGTCTCATGTCGACGGATATAATGAGACATCAAAATATATATATATTTTTGTTTTTACTTTATTACAAAATGTTTGTGAATACACTTTGCACAGCAGGATAGTCTTCAAAAAAGTATCATATTGTTCTTGGGAGTGCATGATTGGTACTGCAACGTCTTCTTATAAAGTAACTCAATGTTGCTCTGTGAATATGCTGAAACTACTAAATTAGTGAAAATCTCACCTGTGATGGAAACGTACTCTTACCATATGACTTACAACACCTCACCTATCAGAATTAAGACATGTCACCTATAATAGAGTTCAGGGATCTTGGACAACATTATCTATGACAGTCATGGAATCTTAAAAGGGTTATTGATCTTACTATATAAAACACAAATACATCTACATATTTACTCTACAAGGATTGCGATATATATATATATATATATATGTATATATATATATATATATATATATATATATATATATATATATATATATATATATATATATATATATATATTTGTGTGTGTGTATATGTGTGTGTGTTTGTGTGTATGTGTGTGCGTCTATTATTATTACTTTTCACTAAGCTACAGTTAGAATAGAAAGATTCTATTAGTCCAAGGGTTCTAACAGGTAAAATAGCCCAGTGAGGAAAGAAAATAGATATGCTACAAAAAAAGCAATTAACAAATAGAATTAAATATTTCAAGAGGAGTAACAACATTTAAATTAAGCTTTCATATATAAACAGTTAAAACTTAAAAAAAAAAAAAATTACATTGAATAGTGTGCCCGAGTGTAAACTTCAAGCAAGAAAACTCTACCCCAATACAATGGAATCCATGGTGCAGAGACTATGGCACTACCCAAGACTAGAGAACAAAGATTGTATTATGGAGATTTTTTTCCTCCCAGAGGAGTTGCTTACCATAACTTAAGAGTCTTTTCTACTCTTACCAAGAGTAAAGTATCCACTGAACAATTACATTGCAGTAGTTAATAACTTTTGCAAAGAAGAATTGTTCAGTAATCTCTTTGCTCTAAAATGTATGAGAAAAGGGGAGAATATATAATGAATAGGCAAGACTATTCCGTGTATATGTAGGCAAAGGGAAATGAGCCGTAACCAGAGCAAAATATCCAGTGAAGTGCTGTTTGAGCAGTCAAGACCCAATAACTCTCCAGCGGTAGTATCCATTTATCTATTTATCAATATATCTATCTATCTATCTATTTATATACCTATCTACCTATCTAACTATCTATCTATTTATATGTCAATATATATACATATATATATATATATATATATATATATATATATATATATATATATAT
>NC_090753.1:13488533-13496033 GCF_036898095.1 Palaemon carinicauda
ATATATATATATATATATATATATATATATATATATATATATAAATAAATATATATATATATATATATATATATATATATATATATGAAGAAAGGTTTTTGGATTTTTTAAATATTCTTCTGATTAGTAGACACATGCATAAATAGATAAACACATATGCACAAACACAAATACACACACACACACACACCTGCTTTATATTACTTAATCTGATATACAAGAGAATACCTCCGAGCCCTGAGAATAATACGCAACTCCCACGCAATAATGTATATGAACACTGACTATCTAAAGGTCTCTTTATTTCAAACTTAATTAAAATAACACTACGTGACTACTTTACTTTTACCGGGAGTTATTCTCAAACCAACCTCTTACTTCGGTTCTTAGTTTGGAAGTAGGGTACTATCGTCGCTTGGTGAGGTAACAGTCTCAGTTAGCTCCACCCAACTCCTCTTGCAACAAAAAAAAAAATGATTAAACTTTAGTCTAGAGTCTTCATGCATTTTCCAACCACATGGAAATGTGACGAAATCAACAGCGTTTGTCATACCACATACCTCTTGTGTCTTGTACATACTATTTAACAAGAATACATAAAAATTCGTAACAAAACTACGCGAAATGAATTTTTTTTCTTTAAAATGACGTGAATTTACGTATACAAAACTGAATGAAAGATACAACTAAGTTAATAAAGACAGTAATATGTAATTCATATATAATTATTTAATCCTACTTGATTGGGACCGACCTGGTTGTAAATCTCTTAAATACATAAATAAAATACGTGAACGAATATTCTACTCTCATGTAAACTAGCTTCATATATATATATATATATATATATATATATATATATATATATATATATATATATATATATATATATATATATATATATATATGTATATATATGTTTAAAGAATATATATACATATACAGTATATATATATATATATATATATATATATATATATATATATATATATATATATATATATATATATATATATATATATATACCGACACGCCCTGAAGTCCTAAACCACAGCCTCGTGGTGAGAAATTGGCAATGTGGTCAGCAAAAGGAATAACAACAGTTGGAACTGTAAATGTAACAACGCTCTTTGCACCAGCAAAACTTAGGTGTACCATTGAACAAATAAATAGATACAGTTAGGATGTATTGGTAATAACAGATTCATCGGGTGGGACAAGGGGAAATGATGTCAGAAGGAATCAAAATATTGTATCCAGGTAGAACAGACAATATTCATACAGAGGGAGTAGCACTAATGTTAGGAAAAAGAGCACAAAGAGTTTATTTGGCGCACAATTCTGTGAACTCAAGAATAATTTCGGTCACTTTGAGAGGAAAGCACAAGAATTTAAAGGTTATTTAGGTATATACACCAGACAGCTCATATGAAGATGAAGACGTAGAAAACTTCTATTCACAGTTTGAGGAGGAAACAGTGACAACAAAGACAGGCGATGTAGTGATGGTGATGGGGGATTTCAATAGTAAAACCGGAAATGACAGGAGAGGCTACGAGGATGTGATGGAAGAGTTCGGTTTAGGTGAAAGAAATGAGAGAGGACAGAGGATGTTGGAATTTTGCCGGGGTAATCAACTGTGTATAACAAATACTTACTTTTATCATAGAGAACAGCACAGATACACATTGACACACCCAGATG
Organism: Palaemon carinicauda; assembly: GCF_036898095.1. Classification (NCBI taxonomy): domain Eukaryota; kingdom Metazoa; phylum Arthropoda; class Malacostraca; order Decapoda; family Palaemonidae; genus Palaemon; species Palaemon carinicauda. Next base: position 13,490,238 of record NC_090753.1, read on the forward strand.
GAATTCATAAGAACTGCATTGATTATATTCTTAAAAATAAGAGATGGATAAAATCAGCGATGGGAACAAAAGTGATGAGAGCATCACATGAACTACTACTCTCAAACATCCGTATTAAATTTCGGACAGACAGAGGAAGAAATCAAGAACTAGTGAGGTATAATCTGGATAAGCTGAGGAAAAAAGAAGAAAAAACTGCCTTCAAAGTAAAAGTAAGAGGACGTTTTAAACCACTAAGAGGACTCGAGACAACAGAGGAAAAGTAGTGTCGGGGACAAGATATAATTAAAGAGGAAGCTGACAGTATTTTGGGAAGGAGAAGGAGAGCAAAGCAACAGTGGGTCAGAGAGGAAATATTGGATGTATGCTAAGAGAGGAGAGAAGCAAAAAAGACAAAGGATGAAGACCCATCCCACGAAAACAAAGCAAGTTATAGACAAAAGTGCAGAGTAGTGGACAATAAATGCAAAGGAACAAAAATAAAATTGATAGAAGACCTATGTAAAACAGGTGAGGAATGTTTCAGAAACGGCCATTCAAGAGAGCTATTCACTGCAGTAGACAGAATAACAAGGGGTTGGAAAAACAATGGAATTTCTCTAAGAGATGCAGATGGTAACAAGGTATCAGCAACGGGTGATGTTGAGAAGATCTGGAAAACGCACTACGAGGAACAACTAAAAGGAGGCGGGAAACGGGCAACTACAGAAGATTATCCAGAACTAAGAGGAGAGCTATGGAACATACAGGAAACGCCAGATCTCCTGATTGAAGAAGTGGAAAAAGCTTTAAGAGATATGTCACGTGGGAAAGCACCAAGAATAGATGGAGTACCAAAGGAATTGCTTGAAGCTGGCGGTGAGATGGTAGAAAGATGGTTGTGTGATTTATGCAGGGATATAATAGATGGACAAGCAGCTCCAAATGATTGGATTGAAAACATTATAATTCCAACACACAAGAAAGGTGACACCACATTATGCAAAAATTACAGGTCTATCAGTCTATTACCACATGCTTATAAAGTTTTAGCAAAAATCATAAAAAGTAGAATTTAGGCTAGAAGAGGAAATCATTGATGAGGGGCAAGCAGGATTAAGGGTGGGTAGAGGAACAAGACAAAGAAAAATTTTGGGAGAAGGAAAAAGATCTTTATTGTGTATTTATTGACTTCAGGCAAGCGTTTGACTTCACATGGAGAGACGGAAGGATTAGGATTTTGAAGGAATGGGGATTCGAACCAGAAATACTGGAAGCAATCAGGGGATTATATGAAAGGTCATCAGCTAGAGTAAGAAAAGGAAAGTGTTTGACAGAAGAGTTCATAACCACTGGTGTGGCTATACAGGGTTGCCCACTATCACCACACCTCTTAAACCTATACTTGGAATGGGTACTGAGAATGGCACTTGGAGATTATGAGGGTGTCATAGATATAGGAGGGACAAAAATATCTAACATGAGATATGCAGATGACATAGTGCTTTTAGCAGAAACTAAGGAGGAACTTCAGAAAGCGTTGAGAATGGTGGAGGAGCAGTACAATAGGTATGAATTAGTGATAATTAGAGAGAAAACCAAAAGTATGAAAATTGGACGCCAAAGAAAGGCCTTAGAAATACAGCTATCAGAGGGAGAAGTGGAACAAGTCAATGAGTTTGAATATTTGGGAGTTTTTCACAGCATATGGAAAGATGGAAAGAGCAATTCAAGACCGAATTTCAAGTGGCCAGAAAGAATTTGGAAGGCTAAGAAGAATCTGGAAGGATAGAAATATATCCATTAAGTTGAAAATTAGACTATTAAGAACAATAGTAATCCCCACTGTGATATATGGTGCTGAATGCTGGGTACTGAAGGAGAGAAAAGAGAAAAAGTTATTAGCCTTTGAAATGAAATGTCTGAGAAGAATCTGCGGTATAAGATGGGAGGACAGAATTACGAACGAGAGAGTGAGAGAAATGGCTGGTGTTCAGGACACAATTCTGAATAGAGTGGAAGATATTCAGAGGAGATGGTTTGGGCATGTACAGAGGATGGAACATGACAGATGACCAAAGATAGTGCTGCATGGACGAGTGGCCGGGAATAAACCTAGAGTACGACCTAGAGATTCATGGATGAAAATCTTCATGAAAGCAAATAGAGGCCAGATATTTCAACAGCTGGCACAGATGGCATTGGATAGAAATCTCTGGAGAGAATGGCGACATCAGATGCAGGACCTAACCCGGAGAATTCTGGACAGGATTTAGTGAGTGAGTGAGTGATATATATATATATATATATATATATATATATATATATATATATATATATATATATATATATATATATATATATATATATATATATTTATATATATATATATATATTTATACATATATATATGCATATATATATATATATATATATATATATATATATATATATATATGTATATATATATATATATATATATATATATATATATATATATATATATATATATATATATTTATATATATATACCTATATATATATATATATATATATATATATATATATATATATATATATATATATATATATATATATATATATATATATATATATTTACATATATATACATATTGTATATATATACATATATATATATATATATATATATATATATATATATATATATATATATATATATATATATATATACATATATATATTTATACATATATATATATATATATATATATATATATATATATATATATATATATATATACATATATATATACGTATGTGTGTATGTTTGTATGTATGTATGCCTGCGTGGCTAGAAATCAAAAATATATTTTAAAACTCCAAACACGTCTCCTTTTCTCCTACACTTCCCTCGAATACACCTTTTCCTATTTTCAAGATTCAAAGATTTTCTCCCGACACCTTTCAGCTTGAATTTCACAGATACTGATCATAACTTAATCATTTTCTAAGAGATATTTCGAGAATATATAATTGTGTGATGTAGAAATATCATTAGTAGGCTGTGGTCTTTCAATGCACAAAATTACAACAAAAAACTCTTGTGAAGATGTAACTTTAGGTATTATATCATCGAACACTTTTTAATCTAAACTTTGTTAATATAAAAAAGAAAAAAAAAACATGGTTTACTTTACAATAATAATCAATTGGTAATATTCTAAATAATTTTTTGCATGATATCACTTGAAAATCTTGAATTTCATAAACTCATTTAATACACATTTGTTTAAATGATGTTACTGTTCTTAAAATATTTTAGTTCAATTGTTCTTCTATAAATTGGGATGATAATAAAGTCTCATTGAATATGGTAACTGTCTCAGTAATATTGATTTCTTACAGTGTTGTATTCATTACTGCATTACCACATTCCGCAAGTAATATGGCAAAATTCTTCCATCTTGATGGGTAAGGTAAATCCAAGATAGGTCAAAATCTGTTTGAATGCAGAGTTTACAAAAGGAATACTCACATTGCAGCAACACGTTTCGTGAGATATTTCAGTGTTTGAAATGGTGGTGGTAACATCCTTTTATATGGTACTTCTGGTATGTAAAAAGTGATGGTGAATTTACAGGGCGGAGTAGGTACTGATGTTACCTGGGTGGCAAATTTTCATTGGCTGATGCTCTCACCCGGTGAGGCTACAACACAGCCAGACTGCCGCTGCGGTCACTGGTAGGCAACGTGTTGTCATTCTGTCCTTCAACGACTGGGCTATGATTGGTGGAAGCACTCGATGGAATAAGTTCCACTGTATGTGGTCTCTTTTGGTTTAGATCGGGGTCATCTTGATTTTGGTTTTCACGTTCAGTAGGGTCCATGTTCAGTCTTTGGATGTTAATCCTTCGACAGGATGGGAGAAGGAACATCTCTTGCATTGTATTGATGAGGGGGTTCTACCTTTTGTCTGAGGAGGGCCTCAAATATTCTTAACCTTCTGCTGTCGAGGGAGCTGCCAATTATTTTGGTGTTCTTAATAATATCTTCCCATCTGATGCTGTTATTATAAGATTGGAGGGTATGTGTTTATATGGCGCCTTGCTGGACCTGGCAGGACAGTCGCTTGAACAGACGTATTGTAGTCACTCCTATGTACTATACAGGGCATCCTGGAACTGGGCATTTGTAGGAGTGTACTACGTTACTCCATTTAACAAAGTCTTGTATCAGAGGGGTTGGGTTGTTTTTCATTATGTGGGATTTTTTCTTGGCCGTTTGATAGTAGGGGTCAGTTTAATCTTGGTGTTTTTATCCATAGGAGAGACGTGGCATTTGACGATATCCCTCACAGCTTTCTTATATTTCATGTTATCATTATGCATATAACCTTTGTAGTAAATATTGATGATCCATGTTATATCCTCAATCAGTGGCTCGTACTTTTACCAAGTGTCCATACCTAGGTAGATTTACCTGTTAATTTGCTAATTGGAATGGCCATTGTTCAAGAGGGCCTGGGAGATACGATCAAGTTCGGCATGAATTTCAGCCAAAGTGGAGTAATGAAAGAGGCCTGGGGACGTACTTCTTGATGGTTAGGCCTTGTACCTGGCAGCATTCACTAACTCCATTCAAGCATAAGCCAAGGTTGATCGACTTAGTGTATACAGTAGTATCCATTCTAGTGGGGGTTGGTGACACCAGTACTTCTAAAGAAGGGCTTCCGTTAGTTGTTACTGTGTTCCCTCGTAAACTTAAGTGAACTACACTCCTCGAAAATCTTACGAAGGGTCTCAATCTCCATGACGAAGGTATTATCTATATATATCTCACATACACATCAGGTCGACATATGCATGAGAATACCCTCTCTTTGATAACCCCCACGTAGAAGTTAAGCAAAGAGCACATTAAGATGAGGGCCTATCACTACAAAATAATGCTGTGTGTACATATGGCCCCAGTGGGTGGTAGATGTCGCCTTCTTATACATAATAGAAGGGTGGGAAGGGCCTTCTCAGAGATGTTCAGAGGAGGAGTAGATGGGTCCTTGTAGACTCTCTTCAGGATCAGGTCAATCATTTTCCCCACAGGAACGTTAGTGAAGAAGAATTCCACATCCAGGGAAAGGAGGGTGTCATTGCCGAAGACTCCTTCAGAGTATTCAAAAACTCAGCAGAAGAGGCCACACTGTATTTCGCAGGTACATATGGAGTCAAGACGATGTCGAGCATTTTTGCCAATTGGTAGGTAGGCGTTGAACATTGGCTTATTATTGGTCAAAGTTGGTTATTATTTTTATGAGTTTTCACATTCCCATACTGGTATCCATGGCTAAAATTTCTCCAGAGATGGGCTGGAAGTGGATGGCATTGGTGGGCGCATTGATCACTTCTATAGTCCTGTTAGCCTGCTGCTTGATTTTCTCTATAGGGTTATGGGAGCGTTTCTAGAATTTAGACAAGTCTTCTAGTATATGATCTTGCTTGTAGTGGTAGTCCTTCGAGTCGATCATCTTGCATGTAAGTATAGTTGGTAGTCGGATGTTGACACAGAAAATGAAATAGAGGTTAGGTAACAAACGTCAGTCTAAGATTGTACGTATATACTGTTCTAAACATATTAATTAGTATGTACCATATGTGTCTCTGACGTGAAAATAGGTGTCTCTTGATATAAAGAAATGATAATTAATTAGTCAAAAGAAAATCACATTATGTGTGAATAAATAAAGCCAGTTTTGTGAATCACATATTAAACAAAATATCTTCTTATCAGATTTAGCACATATTGCATATCATAAATTATATGAATATTGCTAATTAGAAA
>NC_090753.1:13508533-13526033 GCF_036898095.1 Palaemon carinicauda
TTGTAAATATGGGTGAGGTTGTGTGCACAGAAGGAGATAAACAAAGGGAAATTGGAAAACTTCGCGAGCATTAGTACTTTCGTGAGTTGAAATCGACAGTCAGTGTGAAGATTTTATAAGACGAAATTCAACACTCAGGCCAGGTTTTTCCTTTCCCTTTTTCAAGGTTTATACATAAGTGACCTCTTTGTAGAACTTTGACCTTATATAGGACCTCAGTCTTTATAAGAAATGGCTTCCAGTGGAGCATGCATGGTATGTATAATTTTTTAATTGTTTTTTTCATTTCAAGGAAGAAAAGTGGAAATTTTATAACAAATACTAACTTCAACATACGGCCCAAAGACAGACAGTCAGACTGTCTTAGGACAGTAAACATACAATATGGTAAATAAATAATGGAGTTAGATTTAGAGAAATTAAAATAAAATTGCCTAATAGGGATCCAAATGTAGCATTTGGCCGGCACATAATCTAATGGCCACGTTTAGTTTGCTTTTAGTATGGCCTTCTGCCGGTGATATAATTATGGTGCTGCTATGACTGTACCTTAGTACACAAAACAAATAATTAATCTGTGATTTTTTAAATTGTATAATGTAAAATAAATGATTTGGGGGAAATGGATGAATTTATTAAAGGCTATGAATTTGAGCCAAATTAAGTTTCCCAACCCGGACCTGAAAAAAAAAGGATTAAACCCAAAGGAAGAAAATTAGGATCAGTGAAGTAGGAAACGAGAAAAAAACATCACTTAAAGGATGTAAGATTACGCGAGACGGAGGTAGGGAAACCCGAGGGTAAAAATGATGTCCAAAGCACTGTTAGAAAGGGAAAGGGACAGTCGTTTCATATATATCCCCTATATAACACGTGACAGTATGGTCCCCATTCCAGTGCGTAGTAGGGTGCTAAGAATCTCTCGGTTTATAAATAATAAATAAATAAAAATTGGTAACTGCAATGTTAGATCCATAAATAAGATTGGGAAGTTACAGAAAGTGGAAAATTAATTTATAAAATATAGTTTTGATATCTTGGCCTTAACTCAAACACGTTGCCAGGGGAATGGTGGAAAAATCTCAGACCAAGGAAATATACATATCTAATCAGGAAGAACAAATGGCATTGGGAGAGAAGGTGTAGGAATGACTATGACACCAAGAGCAGAAATGGAATTAACGGAATGGAGAGCTGTGAATAGTAGATTGTTACTCACTGTGTACCAACAAATGATTCCCCTGAAGAAAGGAAAGATGAATACAATGAACTGCAGAGTGTAATAGATGAGATCCTAGAGAGAGGGTCTTTGCAAAACACATGAGCATCCAAAAATATACATGGACTTCAACCTGTGGCATTTACAAAAAGCAAATAGAAGACATAGTCATTAATGAAGAGAGGAAGAGGACTCTGAGAAAGGTAAAAAGTTATATAGGTCCAGATATCACTAGTGATCATTAGCTCGTCATTGCCATATTGAAATTAAAACCGAATGCATCCAAAAGGAAAATGAATAGAATTCCTAGTTTTGATACAACTAAGCTTTTAGAATAGAAATTGAGAAACCTTCGCAAATGAATGTAGGAATCAATTTACTGTCTTGGAGACTTTAAGAGACGAAGAGCAGAAAAATTAATGAAGAATGGTGTGATATTAAGAACAGATATCAGTCAGATAGTAGTAAGGTTTTGGGACATGCAGTTGCAAGGATATGGATATTAAATGATACTTGGGATACTATAAAAAGGAGAACTACAGAAATTTATTTTTGAAAGTCGTCGAGGAAGTAAAGAAAATGATAAGGTTAAGAATGCTACGTATTCTAGTATTGATAGTAAAGTCAAAAGAAAAGCCAGGAATGACTGCAGAGAATATTTAGATAGGAAAGTAGATGCGGCTGACTAATCTCTGATTTCAGGGAAGGGTTATGTTGTAAGAATTCCTCATAGAATTATTAATGAAATCTAAACTAGGGCAAAGAAGAAGCATATACCCATCAAAAAGAATGATGGATCTGTTATAACAAGAGAAGATGAAGAATGACAACGTTGGATGGAACACTTTAGTGAGATCAGGAATACGAGATATGAAGGGAATAATTTGATTGATATATCTGAAGCTGAGAAATTACTTGATATGCCCATGAATGAGTTTAGTGTGTTTCAAGTCCAAGCTATCACTAAACAATAAAGGGTTGGAAAGCCCCTGGATACGATGGAATAACTGCTTAAATGATATTGGCAGTATATATATATATATATATATATATATATATATATATATATATATATATATATATATATATATATATATATATATATATATATATATATATATATATTGACTTCAACAATACTTCAAAGATTATTTTGTAAATCTAGCGTGAACAGGCAAATCTTGAAGAATGGGAGCTAGGAGTGTTGATAAAATGTAAAAAAATGGAGGTATGACTAATTGCAATGATTACAGAGGCATTACACTTACGCCAGTGATTATGAAAATATATAGTAAGCTCATATTAAAGAGACTAGAGAAAAAGATTGATGAAGAGCTGAGACATGAACAAAAAGGATTTTGAAAAGGTATAAGTTGTACTGATCAAGTTTTCCTTTTCAGATACTTCATATTATATAATTTTATATATATATATATATATATATATATATATATATATATATATATATATATATATATATGTATTCTAATGAAGGTGGTCTAATGTAGAGTAAATACAGCAGTTCAATAAAGTATTTTATATCAGTTTTCATATGTGTACTGAAGTGGTGAATAGCCAGCCCGTTGGATGAGTTCCTCTCTTGTAGATTTAAGATTTGTGTAAAAGTTACATAAGGTTTTCGTCGTTAATATCATTGTATACTTCACTCAAGTCAGTATATTTAAATTAACGTTATTTTTAAGAATTAACTTCTTATTTCACGTATTTTTGTTACAAAGTCTTAAATAACTGTTTAAGAGTGTTATGTGACAATACGAGATGGTAACAAGGGCTTATATAAATGTTTTTTGTATTTTTATGAGGTATTGCATCGTGTTTGAGAGAAAATAGGAAATTCTTAGTCTGTCATGAGCTTTGGATGAACTCGAGAATCCTAGCAATGGATCTTATCTTCCTTTATTTCGAGGACATAAGGTGGACGGAGCTAAATGAGAGTACGACTCCATGTTGCAAGGCCTTACGTCTGTGAGAGTATCTTTGGCAACCTTACACCCTTAGACCATGCCCCCACGCTTCCAGATCTCAGACCTGGAACATTCTGGAAGTAGCTAAGTCTTATATATGCCCCCCCCCCCCCCCCCCCCGTGCTGCATCGCAGCAGTAGAGAAGCAACTGTCCTGTGAAAGAACTAAAGTGCCTCCCTCACTCTCTCTCAGTACCTATAGTGTGTCCTCTCCAAAGTGACTCTGTGTCCCTACATAAATCGTGTGTTGAAACATAATAAAAGAAGTCAAAAGATATTTTAGATTTATTGTGTTAGGGTGAGTGTTGGCATTGTTTAAAGTTTTGTAAGTGGCCCTGTAGTAACAGGAAAGGTATTTGTATAGCGATCTGGTTATATATTTTCATAAAGTATCAAGCCTATATCTTGATATGAAAGTTAATTTCAAGTGAAACAAGTAATTTTTTAATTTTCATAAGTTTTAATTCTTCTGTCTTAGTCTAAGGTATATTCAGATTTAATATTTCAAGTCAAGTGATTATATGATTTTCAGATCGTAACATTATTGTCTTATTCTAATTTTTTTTTTCAGACTTAATATTATGAGTGATTTATTTGTGTTATGCCATTTCTTTTCAAAGTGTTTTGATTTATAAATAATATATATATATTTTTGTAAAGAGTGTTTTATTTTTTCTTACCCCTGTTAAAGTATCAATATCAGAGTTGTTAGAACAAGTCTTAAGAATAATTACCCCGTGTTTTTCTAGTGTTCTTAAGAGACTTTGGGTATTCATTGTTTTGTATATTGCTCTCTTGTAGTTATATAAATGTCTTAGAGGTGGGGTGTTAATATTTTCAAGTGTACCAGATTTAATGTAAAAACAAACAGGCAAGTTTGAAACTCGAAAAGTTGTATTGCTTGCCAGCTGTAATTTATATAATATTATATGTTTGGTTTCCAGACAAGGGACCATCTAATAATATATTTTTGTACCCAAACCTTTGGGATGGAGTGAGTGTGTTTTGAATACTGGTGACTACAAGGTCGTGTTTTGATTAAAGGTTTTGAACAATTTAGTGTTGATAGAATTTTGTGTTTTGGTAGGATATATGTTTTAGAGAGGTACTAAATATTGTAACGAACAAGATGGTACAGTTCATTATCCAAGAATTCTTTATTAACCCAAATATTCAGGATTTGTAAGAAGCTAGTGTAACTAAAGTTCAATGGCTCTCTATTTTAATGGCATGTAGTGGCCATGCAACGAGTGGTATGATTAAAGCCCAAATCAAGTGTCTAGCCTTAGAAGCTTTTTTATATACTCGGGAAAGTTGGCTGAAGAAAATATTGTGACATTTTGTGAACAGTTGGAGGAAGCTGAGGAAGAATTTCTAGCGAAACAAGGACCAGTTGACCCACAAACTGAAGGCATGAAAGCAGATAGGGATGTTGATGCTTAGATTCGACGAATTACAGCAGAGGAGAATTTTCTTAAGTTGAAGATGATGGAAGAACGAGAAGAAAGAGAAAGGAGAAGGGAAGAAATGGAAGCAGGACAAAAAGAAAAAGAGAAGGAAATGAAAGCGAGACGAGAAGAAGAAGAGAGAGAAGAAAAATGTCGTGAAAAAAAAAATGGAAGCAAGACAGGAAGAAGCCAGAGAAGTCGCAAGACATGCGAGGAGAATGGAAGAAAAAGAGGAGGAGGAGGAATGAGAGATTGCATGAAATGCGAGGGAGCTGGATCTGTTGAATGCTCGTGTAGAGTCGGCAACGCAGACAGAGGCGACTCCTCCTATGCACGATCCCGTGGTTATTGTGCCGGATGCCCAGAGGTTAATTCCAAGGTTCACAGAAGACGCTCCAGATGAGTTCTTCAATGATTTTTAAACGGTCGCATCAACGATGGAAGGGCCTGAAGATAAATGGTCTTTATTAGTACAAAGTGTATTGTTTGGGAAAGGACGCAGTACTTATCTATCCTTCTCTCAGGACCTGAGGAAGGAGTATAAAGAATTGAAAAGGAGCGTGCCACAAGTGTATCAAATGACCCCTGAATATTATAATGAATGGCTCCGAAGTTTGAGGAGAGAACGAGAAAATGACTTTCCCGGATTACCCGTATAAGGTACGGCGATCTTTCAAGAGATGGACAGAGGCTGCTAATGTGAGAGATATGGCTGATTTAGAAGAGTTATATATTACTAGAAGAGTATCTACGATGAGTTCCTGAACATAATCGAACGTACTTGAGAGAGAGAGAGAGAGAGAGAGAGAGAGAGAGAGAGAGAGAGAGAGAGAGAGAGAGAGAGAGAGAGAGAGAGAGGTGAAGAAACTTGATGAAGCTGCTTCGCTGAGTGAAGATCATAATATTATCAATCGTAAACCCTCCTCAGGGATGGCGTTTCAGCCGTCATTCCGACAAAGTGTCAAGTGTTCGCCTAACCACAGAAAGCAGTTTAGTGATAACTATGTGAGCAAGTTCAATAGTTACAGCAGAAGTAGTACTGGTACTGTCCCTAAGCAGAATGCGACAGTACCACAGCAACAATTGCCTAATCGTCCTTCTTCAAGTATCGTGAAAGACATGCTGAAGATTAATATTGTCTGTTTTAAGTGTGGCAAGAGAGGCCATATCAGTAAGGAATATTGGTCGAATCAACTGAAAGCAGTTGCTCAAGTGATTAAGAATAATTTGACTTCACAGAATGCGAAGACGAAGAATCAATCAGGAAAGGTCGAGGAGGAAGATAAACCAGCCAGCATTTACACGATGAACAGGACAAACCTAAGCAGCGTGGATACCTTTAAACCATGTATTTCCGAAGGTATGTTTGTAGTAATAGACGGAAGTGAGTGAACCCCAGTCAGGATTTTTCGCGACACAGGTTGTGACCATAGTGTGATGGTATGAGGAGTGAACCTTTTGGTGGAACAGTCTCTCACAGTAGACTCGGTTATTTTAAAGGGAATAGGAGGTGAAGAGGTTACCCCTATTTGCCGTTGGAAACTGTCATGTGAGTTGGGGACAGGTAATATTGATTTTTAAGGAAAGGATTTATTGGCTGACGAAGGAGTAGACGTCCTGCTGGGTACTGAGTTTGGTGGAGCGCTGTTTCTGCCTTGTCCTATGTTAACGAAAAAAAACATTAAAGTATAGTCCTACGACTGAACTTGAGAAAGAGTACCCGTATGCTTCCTAGTGGTGTGATGACTAGGAGTATGAAAAAGTGGCTAATGAAAAAGAAAAAGGAATCGAAGGATCAATGAACTTTGAGGATTTATTTTCCGAAGAGGAGGATTCCCTTGATAGTAAGCAAGAGGAGAACTCGAGTAAGCCCAAGCGAAAAAAAAAAAAAAAAAAGGACCTGGAAGAAATAGAGAAATATCTGTTAGAAGTATCATCAAGTCCTCCTTAAAGACTCTGTTTTTTTAACATATGACACGGGAAATTCATCCAATAGATTTTAAGGATATGGACAAATTGATATCAATGCCCGATACACATAGACGGAAACTTATTGAAGCTGTTTTAATTCAAAATTCTAATAATTTTAATATATATCAAAGTAATTTTAAAGTGGATCTGTTTTTAAAACAGATTTTGAGCGAAGCGAAAAATTTATTTTTGGGCTCAGGCGATGTCGTCCTGATGGAAGTTCCCTCATTAGTAGCTTCCTAGGTATATTTGACTACAGTGATATATCCAAGAGAATTTACCAAAGGTATCCAGAATTCTAACTCCTGGAGCGAATATCCCTTAAAATTTAAAAAGGGGATATCGCGTATATCAGAGGACGTATTCTTGACACGTCTCATAGCATTCTACACCCAAAATAGCGTTTTCGCTTCGAGAGGGAAAAGTGGTAAGAATATAGGAGAGTCGTTAAAGAGGCGATGCTCTCGACACTCCAACTGTACTGTAAATAGTGCGCCGAATCGCCACCGCTAGGCGCCACCAAGCCATTCTTCGTAGCTTTGTAGGTGTTACAAATACAGTACCATAGGAAGGGATTCATTATCCTTTTGTCAAAAAGAGGGTGGGTCCATCAGGACGACGTGGCTATCTCACCCAAAAATAGATTTTTCGCTTGGCTCAAAATCCGTTTTTTTGGCTTAGGCCATGTCGTCCTGATGGAAGTTTACCAGAGCAATAATGTATCTGTGGATTTCCAATAGTGTCGTTATCTCGAGATAAATATTTCCTATTTGGTCTACTGGACCGGAGACACTTGATGTTACCGTTATACATCAATTAACTGATCATAAAATATGTCAGTTCTTCCTGCCCCCTACAGGGAAAAAATCTAGGTAGACTTTAGGAAAAAGTCCCGAGGATTTTGAGTTCAAGGAATAATCTAGCAAACATTATGTATATTAGTATCATTATATACGTAAAGCATAGTTTGTACTTAGATGGTATAATCCTGAATAGGTTTCTGAATCCTCCCCAAGTCTTGATATAAATAGACAGACAGGTTTGTATACATGTAGGAAACCTTAAATCAGTAAGATAAACAGTTAGTACAATCAGTTCTTACCTGTTTGCTTTGGAATGGTAGAAACCATGGTTCCCCAATTTTTCTTTATATATTAAAAGAATCAAGGATGCTCGGATTTATACATAAATTCGAATATTTGCGACGAAAGAGACGCAAATATTCCTTCTATTGTTTATTACGAAAATAGAAATCATGGTTGTAATCAATTACATCTTAAGCTGAACAATTCTACGTAAAAGCATAAACAGTAATAACAGAAAATAAATAAGTTTCACCTGAAAAGGAAACATTAGCCACTCAATGGGAAATATAAAATTTCACTATATATGCTGTTATTACTAGGAACACTGTGCATTTAAGAATGCCTGGCACTTGTGTCAGCTTATTATGCTTGATGTCACCTGTATAGATAGAACAGTCTATAGTGTCTTCTTAAACACAATACTCAACATGATATACCTTAAAAGTCTATCATGTACACCCTTCACTAAAAGTCCCAATTAGTGCACTGTTCTTCGCAGTAATCAAGCGGCAAGTTTTATAACACTGCCTGCCACTACCACATGAAATTTTATTTCTTGTAATTGCTTCGCGTAGTGCTTGAAGAAAACTCTGGAAGACTTCCAACCAGTGTAAGCACGCAGGCTTTCAAACGACATTATCTGAAAGAAATTTAGAGACGAGGCAACTTTTCTCGGATCATGACCTGCGGGTTTACTGTCTGGATCCGCTCTGCGTATAAAATAGGTAATTTTCGCCCTTATCTGTAGGATAACATTGAACCAGAAGTCTCTCCCCTGAAAAGCTAACCTCCCTTAAAGTCTGAAGTTCTACGAAGATAGACCTTCAAGCAATCCACTGAGCAGTGGGATGCTTCTTCCTTCAGAGGGCAGATTCTCCAGGGACCCCATCTTTTAGTGGGCAGCTCGTTCTTGGGGAGAAACGACGGGTCCAGAAAGAGGTTCAGTTCTCCGGTGTCTGTGAACTGAATGTGGCCACCATCCCTCGAGAGGGCCACTATTTCGCTAACTCTGGCTCCTGAGGCTAGTGCAAATAAGAATATCACCTTTTGGGTCAAGTCTTTCAACGAGCAATCTTCATTGTTCAGGGTTGAGCTAAATGAAGAACTTTATCCAAAGACCATGAAATGGGCTTTGGAGGAGCTGCGGGCCGAAGTTTAGCGCAGGCTTTAGAAATCTTGTTGAAGATTTCATTAGAGAAGTTAACATGGAAGGCGTATAGTATTGGTCTGGCTAGGGCAGATTTACATGTAGTAATCGTATTAGCTGCTAAACCTTGTTCATGTAGATGGATGAAGAAGGACAAGCAGAAATCTGTGGATATCTCCTCAGGATTCTTCGCCTTGACAAAGGCCACCCATTTCTTCCAGGAAGACCCATATTGTCTTCTTGTTGACTTTGACTTGTCTTCTTCTGAGAAGTTAATACTGTCTCTAGAAGTCCCAAACCGTTTCTTGACCGCTAGGGCGAGAAAATCATGAGATGATGGTTCTGAGTTTTCTCTCATGAAGCAGAGACAGTCAATTTCTGCACTTGCTGAGTCAGAACTGGATCCAGCAACGGGATCAGCTTCAGGCGTAATTCCGTTATCAGAGGGAACCAAACGCTGTTGGGCCACTTGTGGGCCACTATTGCTGCTGTCCCCCGAAAGGATCTCAGTTTGCCGAGGACTTTCAGCAGAAGGTTGGTTGGAGGGAACAGGTAGATCTTAGACCACCTGTTCCAATCTTTGGACATTGCATCTGTCGCTTCCGCTAGAGGATCCTCGTACGGGGCTACATACCGGGGTAGCTTCTTGTTATCGCTCGCTGCGAAGAGGTCTAATCTACAGTCCTGGGACTTTGCGTAAAATGAAAGAGAATGATCTTGCATCTAGAGACCATTTGGACTCTATCGGGTTGACCCTGGATAGAGCGTCCGCCGTCACATTGCGGAGCCCTTGAAGGTGGACTGCTGACAAGAGCCATCTCTTCTTCTTGGCTAGACGAAGGATGGCCAATATCACTTGATTTATGTGAGGCGATCTCGAGCCTTGTCGATTTAGGCATCTCATTACTACTTCGCTGTCTAGAACCAAACGGATGTGGATTGAACAGCGAAGTTTCAGCTTTTTCAGGGATAGAAAAACTGTTATGGCTTCCAGAAAATTGATGTGGAAGGACTTAAAGAGGGGAGACCGGGTTCCTTGGACTTTCCTATGATGAGAATGACCTCCCCACCCCTCCTTCGAGGAATCCGTATGAACGGTGACTGCTGGAGGAGGCGGTTTCAAGGGTACCTTGTTTCTTAGGTTCTTAGCCTCCGACCATGGCTTGAGTGGTGATCACAGACGACTTGGAATCGGTCTTTGTAGATCCCTTCGAGCGTTTGATGCGTATTTTCTCCAAACTCCTGATGCATCTTTTAATTGTGCTCTCAATACTGGATCTGTCACTGAGGCAAACTGGAGGGACCCCAACACTCTCTCCTGTTGCCTTCTTGATATCCTGTCGGATTGAAGGAGTCTTTTGACAGATCCTGCTATATCTTTCCTCTTCTTTGATGGAATGGAAAGGCAGTGTGACTGTAGGTCCCAGTGGACACCCAGCCACTGGAACTTTTGATCTTGAGAAAGCCGAGACTTTTTCAAGTTGATCTTGAATCCTAAGTGTTCCAGGAACTGGATCACTTCCTTTGAGGCTTGCATGCATTCTTCCTCGGATCTGCCCACACCAGCCAATCGTCCAGGTAGGCTACCACCTAGATTCCTTTCAGGCGTAGTTGATGAATGACTGCATTCGCAAGCTTTGTGAATACCCTTGGGGCTATGTTTAGGCCGAAGGCCATGGCTCTGAAAACGTACTTTCTTTTCTGTAGTTTGAACCCTAGGTAGGGGGAAAATTGACGGTTGATTGGAACATGCCAGTATGCATCCGTCATGTCTATAGAGACTGTGAATGCCCGTTTGGGCAAAAGGGTCCTTATGTGCTGAAGTGTCAACATTCTGAACTTGTGGTTCACTATGAACTTGTTGAGTGGTGATAAGTCCAGAATGACTCTGAGCTTTTCCGAATCCTTCTTAGGAACACAGAATAGCCTTCCTTGAAATCTGATGGACTTTGCCTTCCGTATAACTCTTTTGTTCAAGAGTTCCTGAACATATTCTTCCAGTACGGGGGTTGAGTGCTGGCAGAATTGAGGGAAGTTTGGTGGAGTTGAGCTCCAACTCCACCCTAGTCCTTTCTTGATTAGGCTGTGGGCCCAGGGATCGAAGGTCCAACGATCCCGGAAGTGGAGAAGTCTCCCTCCTACCGGCAGCATCTCACTTGGAGTGCTGGTTGGAGGACTTGCCTCCTCGGCCACGTCCACCTTTGTTGCCCCTACCTCTAAAGGGGGTTCTAGAGGATCCTCGAAAAGAACCTCGAGACTTCGGCTTAAATGTAGTCAATTGCCTTTCAAATGCTGGGGTGAACACGGGTGACTGGGTCGCCAGCGTTTGGGGCACCAGTTGAAAGGTGGTGGTTGGTTGTGCCACCGTCTGGGGCATCGTGGCCATGGGAAGCTGTTGCTGTTGCCTTGGCCGAGAGGGCACTCATGGTTGTTTTGACTTGTCCTTCGGCTGTGGACCCTCATCAGCGGAAGATTTCCTTTTAGAGGATAATCCCCATTTGGAGAGGAGATTCCTATTCTCCAAAGCAGCTTTATCTACGACCTCTTTGACCACTTCACTTGGAAAGAGGTCTTTTCCCCAGATATTGGAAGCTATCAGCTTCCTTGGTTCGTGCTTCACTGTAGCAGAAGCGAACATAAACTCCCTACAAGCCCTTCTGGCTTTAATAAAATTGTACAAATCCTTGGTGACTGTTGCCAAATGAGATTTGGCAAAGACTATGTACATATCTGGGGTGTCTGGGATGCTTTCCATAGTCTCTAAACCAGTCTGAAGAGACATGGAAGCAGCGAGACGTTCCTTAGTCTCCTGTTCCCTGCGCAGGAGAGACTCTGACAGCTACGGGAGATCTTCGTTGAACTGCCGCCCAGCGATATATGCCTCTAGCTTCCCAACTATGAAGGTGTTATGGACATACTTCCAATCTTTATCATCTGAAGGGATGGCGAGGGAAAATGGTCTACACACTTCAAGTGTAGGGCGAGGTTTTGCTGCCTCAACTGCCTTTAAGGCTGCCTTAAACCCTTTGTCCATAAAGGGAAGGCACGTTCGGAGTCAGCAATGAAAGATGAGTGCTTTTTGCTGAGAAACGGCACCTTGGAGCTAGTAAAGGCCCTCTCTTTCAAGGTGGTTGTATCTAAGGCCTGTGCCTTAGATAGTTCAAGGACAATCGCCTCCTTCGGCTCTGTTTCCTCCTTGGATACTGGTTCAGTCCTCAGACGAACATAGCAATCCGGATAGGCCCCTTTACTAGGCCGAAATTCGATTTCCTCTACTGGAACTGTTCCCAGTTTCTCTGAGAGGAAGATCTTCCCCCCGACATAGGCATATGCACTGCGTACCTCCATGGGTTAACGTCAGAGAAGGCGGGGAGGTCCTTAACGTTTAACTTCTTCGATGCTAAACGTGACGCAACTAAGTGATGAATCTCCGTCCGGAAAGATGCTTCTTTCTCGGAGGATTTCTTCTGAATGTCCTGCACCATAGACAGTAGCGAGTGTAGCGTACTTGTAATGGAGTCCAACCGGGGTACGGTGGAAAAAGTCGAAGGCGTCGGTTCAGTTACCGCTGCAGACGATACCGAAATCGTTTTGGATATCTCGACTCCAGTCTCAGGAGGTATCTAATCCTCCTGCTCCAGTTCATCCAATAGGAGATTGTTCTCAGTCTCCTCCGAGACAACAGACATGTCCTCTATTTGGATGCTCTGAAGGCCATCCGAAACATCAGGTTCTACCGGAATCTGAACTAAGGGGATCTCAGGTTAAGCCTGGGGAACAATTGCATCTGCAGATGCATTAGGGAAGAGACAATCCCTCATCCTCTCATTAGGAAGGTATGGGCCAGAGGTGTTCTTCTGAAAACCCCTGACCCATTTTTGCAGCGTGTCCCTTGCTGCATCCCTAGACTCAGTAGTCTTTTGATCATCAAAAGCCTCTTTAATCAGTTTGCCACAAACGGCACATACCTGTGGGTCCCAGTACTTGAGATCCCCTTTGGTGACTGCGCAGCGAGCATGGGGCCTGCACATGCCATATCCGTAGAAGCTCTTACTACGGACTCTGCAAAAGTTGTTCCCGCACACGGGATGCTCCTCCTGTAAAGAAAGAAAAGCTATAAGTATTCGGTGAAATTTTCAGATTTCAGCATACATATTTTAATTAATATTTAAATAATATTAGCTTGGATAGAGTAAGCTAGAAAGTAGGAAAGACACCTACATGTGTTTCCTGTCCAGCCCATTGCTATGACCTACTCCAATATTGAACTAAATATTCATAATGAATTCAAGGGGAAGAAAATATCCTTGAATATAAGGTGTCTTCATAACACCATCTTCCATGTTCAATATAGGGGATTGAGTTAATGGTTAATAACCATCAATTGGTAGGGAGAATCACTCCCTAAAAGTGATGGTCTCACAATTGGCTGCCCATGAACTACTTGTAGGTTGGTAAAACTTTTGGGCTACAGCAATGACTGGTGGCGGCATGTCGCCAGTATTGCCGGGCTTGCCGGCATATGCCGGGCAAGCCGGCGTATGCCGGGCCCGCCGGCACACGCCGGGCCTGCCGGCATATGCCGGGCCTGCCGGCATATGCCGGACTAGCTGACATATGCCGGGCCTATTCTGGGCTATTGGAAACAGATACTGTCTTCAAAGTAGTGGGCGGCAGGTCGGCAGTTGCCGCTCTGCCCGCCGGCAGCGGAAGGATCCCTCTATCAAGAAGGACCCGGCGGCAACCGGCGGCAACATATAAAATTTAGGTGGCCGGCAGCCGGTCAAAGAATGTTCATTGTCGTTGGGTTGTCGATCAGCGACACCCACGGCAAGTGGCGGCAGAGTAACTGCCGGCCGACAGACACCCATCATGGCCGACGACAGCTACTAGCTGCCGGCGGGCGGCTCAGTAAATGGAAAGGCAGAGAGAAAGAGAGTACGGGGGACGGCAAAGGCTCAGCCTTGCCGGCCTACATCCCGAAAGAGGGTGCAAGTGGAAGGGGGAATTATATTCGGGCTTCCACTCATCCATATCCCATTCATATGTGGTATGGAAGGCAGTCCAAGGGAGGACTGGAGAGCACACTCAATGAAATGAGGGTACTTGCCGGCAGCCGGCCTAGCCGGCAGCAGACAGGGAACCTCAGGCCAATTCTAAAGATTACCCGTAGGGTCAAATGTAGAACAATGGCCAGAAGGGTGATGGTTCATCCAACACAAAAGAGACAGTGGGGAGGGGTAAAAGTCCTATAAGTAAGGTAAAGCCTTAGAGCATTACCTAACTTGAAGGATTGTGATCTCATAAAGTAACCTCAGGTAGGAGAAATCATTTCCCCGGGTTAGGTTAGAAAAGTGAGAAAGCAGCCGTAGGACACAGTCTCACTAGAGAACAGAATCTCGTACCAGAGATCTAAAGTAAGGAAGAAATAATTTCTTCATACTAATATCTACTAGTACAGGACTGTCTGCCAGATCGAGGAAGGAGGAAATTGATATACAAGAGCCTCCAGAATGGCCTAGGGATGACTAGCCTCCTGTACGGAAACCTAACTTGACTTTGGAAGCCATTTCACCAAGACAGTAGGATACCTAACACAGACTTTACTCTGATTTTCCGTTCTCAGCTCAAAACCGTTTCAATGATTCAGAGAAAGAAACGAAACACCCCAGTAAATTTTGCCAGAACACAGTTCGCAGCAAAGTTAACTAAGGGTAGCCTAAGGTGATCAGAGGGAAGGGGAATTGCTCTTAGATCTCGATAGAGATAGTATCGACTTAAAAGGTATAAGAGGTGTCAGCCTCCCCTTAAAAGACAATACAAGAGCAATGAGGGACTTGTAAGATAGTATACTGAAGCCCCTAAGCTATTAAGCCTAGGAGCATAGAGAATCGTACACCGAAACTTGCTTGTATATTATCTTGGAAGAGGAAAAGGTTATCCAGTAATATCTTAATCGTATAAAATATTGCCTGAGCTTCAATAAAACTTTACTAGGAAGGTTATATCATCCATGAAGTGTGTAGGTGCCTAGGCTAGGAAGCCTAGCACTCGTGAGGCTCGATCATAATTAGCCAAATCCACGAAAACAATGACATAATATAAAATTCCCTAGCTAGATATCTAAATAGCTAAAGTTATTAAAGCGAGATAATGCCGGGAAATCGTTCTTGCTAACTAAATGAACTAGAAGAACGAGTGCGTCCATGACACCATCCGGCTGGCAACAGCTCTTGTTACGTTAATTACAATCTCAATCGAAGAGTAAAACTGGCAAAAGCTTACATTTACACAATCCAAAGATATTACTTAACTTTCCAGATGCTGATGAGGCTGGTGAAGGCATCATAGCGACGAAAAAACTTCCAAAATAGCGAGATATAACACGGGATAACACCGGTCGGCAAAGCTACAAACGAAAGAATGGCTTGGTGGCGCCCAGCGGTGGCGATTTGGTGCACTATTTACAGTACCGTTGGAGTGTCGAGAGCATCGCCTCTTTAACGACTCTCCTATATTCTTGCCACTTTTCCCTCTCGAAGCGAAAACGCTATTGGGGGTGTAGAGAGCTATGAGACGTGTCAAGAATACGTCCTCTGATATACGCGATATCCCCTTTTTAAATTTTAAGGGATATTCGCTCCAGGAGTAAGAATTCTGGATACCTTTGGTAAATTCTCTTGGATATATCACTGTAGTCAAATATACCTAGGAAGCTACTAATGAGGGAACTTCCATCAGGACGACATGGCCTGAGCCCAAAAATAATATTGTAAAAACAATGTAACTATCAATAAGGAATTGATAAAAGATGTAAACAAACCACCATCGAATGTTGTTAATGTTCCCTAAGATTGTAACGGGCTTTTTATCTCTTACGAACCTTTCTGTACCTCTTTTTCGAAAATGTGTAACCATTTGTTTTCTGAAGAGGAAGAGAAATGGTCACTTTTCGTACACTGTGGGTTATTTTATATATAGGATATATATATATATATACTTTTACATATATATATATATATATATATATATATATATATATATATATATATATATATATATACATATATATTTATATATATATATATATATATATATATATATATATATATATATATATATATATATATATATAATATATATATATATATATATATATATATATATATATATATATATATATATATATATATATATATACATATAAACACACGCATACACACACACACACACACACACACACACATATATATATATATATATATATATATATATATATATATATATATATATAACACACACACATATACATATGTTTGTTACTACCCATATGTAGATATTACGTTAAAAGTTTCTCCTCTTACTTTTTTTTTCTTCTTTTTTTCAAGCAATCATCACACCAACCATGAATTTTTCGCCTTCCAATTTCGCTACGTCTGAGGATGTTTAAAAAGATCAGCGATAAAAAAAGACACATTTTAGGTCAGACTTACTTGAAACCCAACGGTTTTACAATTCACCGTTTGTTGAATATCAACTCACGAACAATGTTATTTTATTCCGATTTGCCCTGTTGTTTATAAGATAAAACTCTTGACAATAAAGGCTTGAAATGCCTTTTTCTTCTTATCAAAAGTAAATAGGGTTTTAACCAACTAAATTCGGCTTTGTTTGATTATCATTTTTCATTTCTTAATAACATCAAGAAGAATAGGCAAAAAATAATGAAAAATAAAGGGGAATAACAAAACAGGTTTCTTAAATTCTGTTATATCAATATCTAAAATAGTCTTCCATCCTATATCATACTGAAATTATTATATTCGTATTCAGTTTATTCGAGTACAGCCAATGCTACGAACAAATAAACCTGTGATATATATAATGCACAATGTCAATTACCATAAATAATTCAGTTAAGAAATTGAAACACATATATGGTCTAATTGACATGTCTATGCAAGCTGGTTATAGCGAAATCTCTGCTTTTCACTTATTAGTGAAAGTATATTTTTCAATATTTTTTTTTATTCATCATAAAGGGGGAAACATTGCAGAGCTTAAAAAAAAAAAAAAAAAAAAGGTCAGTAGTTAGACAAGCCCTTTTATTTTGCGTGATATAGAATATATCCTAAACATTTCACATTTATGTACAAAGGGATATAAATGAAGATTGTACGAATTAAATAAAAAGGTTGCAGTTCAATTTATACTTCAATTGAGTATGAGATGCTCAATTCTTCATTTTTGGAAAAAAAGGAAAGACAGTTAATAAACAGTTATATCATCATGAGTTTTTTTGTTGGCCTTCAAATGAAAGAAAGTCTTAATTTCAAGCATAAGTAAAATTACGTCACACTTTGACCTCTGGTGACCTTGACTTTCATCTGATGACCTTGAACTTGTTTTCATGTTGTAGATAACTAAACTAGCTTCAATTTAAGCACCAACAAAAAACCATAGGTTAATTGTGTGCAATGTTGTGTTAATTTTAATTTCCCGTACCCCTAACTTTTGGAGCGATTTTGCATCAGAGCATTTCTAACAAACTAGTGAATATCTCCATTACTGCCGGGTTTCAGAACAAACACCCTCGCTAAAAATGTGTCCAAGGTGGTCCACTATAAAAATCAGGTGGGTAATTTT
>NC_090753.1:13531033-13553533 GCF_036898095.1 Palaemon carinicauda
TTTTTAGAGTGACCGGAGTAAAAATGTACATATGAAAAATTATTTGTAGGCTTTCTATATATGGAAAACTTAAATTTATCTGTTTCTCTAACTATTAAAATGTCTAAAAATGGGATACGATTATTTTCTTCGTTTTCTAAAGTAAATTTTATAGATGGTACTAATGAATTAATGATTGAAACAAAACCCTCAAGATTAAAATTTTCTTCTAAAATACCTAAAACATCATCAACATATCGATACCAAATAATTTGGGAAGACCACACTGAAGGAATTAATCTAGATTAGAAAAAACTCCATATATATGTTGAATAAAAGTGGGGACAAAGGATTACTCATAGCCATACCATAAACTTGCTCATAATAATCTCCATTAAAACTAAATTTACACTTTTTAATGCACAAACAAATGAGTTCAATAATAGTATGGGTTGGTAAAGGTAAATCATAAGTATCTAAACTACTCGATAGGATATACAATAAGTCATGAACCGGCACTTCGGTAAACAATAAAGTTACATCAAATCTTACTATTCTATGTCTGGACGTAAGCTTAACTTTTTTTTAATTTTTCGCAAAGATCAACAAGAATTTTCAAGATAATTGTGTAAAGGAGTAAAGACCCGGTGGAAACACTTCACAGGAGTGGTGTCTGAATCAGCTACTCAGATGCACTTCTCCTCTATGACCACTGGGCACTTAGGAATTTTGAGGTGTCAGGCACCTGCCCACCAGAGATCGCAGATAGCAAGGTGGCTGTTATCACTATGACAGGCAGAGCAGCAGACATTCACAGCACTATTGTCTAGTCCGTGCAGCAAGAAAGCTACGAAAGGAAACCAGATGAAGTGCCTTTTGCCAGGCTTGCCAAGAAGCAAATCTCTCAACAGCTGACAAGAAAATGGGGGGAGATCACATATGTTCAACAATACAGATGCCTCCCTGGCTGTCCACCACCGAAAAAGAGCAATGCCTACTTTCACACCACCTATGATGACCCCCAAGCAAATCAGTGATACATGATATCATGACAAAGCTAGTGGAAACAATGCGCAAGAAGAAAATCCCATTCTTCTTTCTCGTTGGAGATCTACCCACCCATAAGACAATTGTCCAGCTTAAGGCAGAGAATCTAGAATTGTTTAAGAATATCACCCCAATCATTGGTGCTTTCTACCAACAGATGTCGTACATGCAAGCTATATATAAGAGATTCAAGGGCTCTTGGATGGCAGACACTCTGGTATCAGCAGGAGTGGGGATGGATGGATCTGTGGACCAAGCTCTACAACGCAAACATTAAAGGCATGGTGTGTGCTGTATCATGGCTTGGAGAGAGGCTCTTATCCACCTTCGGCTAAGAGACATTCCTGAGCATGAGTGAAAGAAAAGCTGGACATTCTGCGTAACGCACTCACCAAGTACAAGAGGCACTTCACGAAGCTCACTCTGACCTTGAAAATGACGATGACTTGAGGACTTTGATCAACAAAGTTTATGAGAAACCTGGTACCGACATGGGGGACTTTTGACTTAAATTCATAGAGATGTCAGACCCTCTTGTACAGAATCTTGATGTGTGCCGTGCCAGAAATGGACAGGAGTACATATCCTCAGCATACAACATGTTGCCTTGACTGATGGAATACAACAACCATGATTATGGAAGGTAACTGCCAGATTCCTGGGCAACGTTGTGTTCTTTGTCAAATGAGCAAAAGGAACAATCACTTTGCCCAGTCTATGACAGGTTTACCCAACTCCTTTCAACCACTTAACCTCTGGATCGAAACAACCATGAATCTGAAATCTGAATTGAAACAAGGATGGCTTTGCCTTTTGCAATATGATAAGCAACTGTTCTCTACAATAAGGAATATAAACAATATGGCCAGAGTGAATGCTGCAATGAAGCAGAATGTCAAATGTGAGCATCGCAACAGGAAACATGTTGAGTGTCAACCAGTGGGGATGAAGAAGGAGGAGCAAGCAGTTCAGGGTCTACAGCACTGCATGAAAGAATTAAGCGCTGAACCATTTGATAACTCATCACCTTCACTAAGGTCACTGCAATCTGGTCTGGTTGCTTCTCCTCAGCTAGTACAACACTTCAACACTGCTTTTCAAGATGGCCAAGATCAGGTTGAAACTCTCCTGAACGAGCGAGTATTCATAAAGACACAGCCTCACACCGCAACCATCCACAAGAATAAAATGCAAAACTTTGCCAGTGAACAGATTTGTGCACCAGCAGCTACGCCTATGAAAGTGGCTCAGATAGAGAGGTCGGGTGTGGCGGCCCTGGTGGACCTTGCAGAAGGACCAGGCATGCTCCCACTTGAGTCAGCCCTTGAGGGGAGGGTGACTGAGGAGTGCTTGTCTCTGTACAATGCGGATGGGTCAATGCGCAAAACAATGAAGAGCAAGCTCTTGGATTAGTTTAACCTTGACTCAGTTGTTCAAGAACCAGAAAACTACATCAGCATTGTCGAAAGGGGTGTGATCTAACGGCTAGCCACTCCAACACCCGAGGTCCGTAAGGCAAAGAGGCGAGATGGCTCAAAGTACTGCTGGAAGGATTATCTAGAAAAGATCGGCAAAATAATTTTCTCACGCCATGCCAATGCAAGTCCTTACATCATTCTTATCAACAACAAGTATTACCTTCCTTTTAGTATCAAAGATTATGAGCACAATCGAAAGGCAGCAAAACATGCACATAATCCAAACGTTTTTTCAATGGCTACAGACACATTCCCAGGAGCTGCTGAATTTGACCAACTGATGGTAAGATCAGGGAACATGATCACACTGCAAAAGCTCCTCTGGGAACAGCTGAAAGCACAAGCTTCTATGATGTGTTGTAGAGTAATCTACTGTGAGGGAGAAAGATTACCCAATGTGAGCACTGTTGTGGCAAACACACACTTTATTTTCAGACATCCAGAGGTTGACACAATGATGTTCTCTGCCTATGCCAAGCTTATGATGAGGAACTTTAATGGGGCAGTTGTACTTAACAGCGAAGATACAGATGTGTACGTTCAAGCAGCATATCTCTCACAACCACTCCCTGGTGATCTACCTATCAAGCGCAAGCATGTCTTTATCAACTGCCGGGGCATGCTACCAGAGGAAGTCTCACAGATCATCATCCCTTTCCATATGACCACTAGCAGTGATCATACGTCAGGGTTCTATGGCCGTGGAAAGAAGGTGATGGAGATGGAGATCTCTGATCCAGAGGTGAGAAAGGTCCTGTGACGAATTAGTGAAATCATCGACTTAGAGGATAGTATCAGAGCTGATATGAAGACCTTTGTACTGTTTTGTATCTATGGTGAAAGTGCAGATGCTACTTGCGCGCAATCAAGGGCTTCCAAGTGGCAAGAAATTAAGAAGAGTACGATCCGCCTCCCATCTGTTGACGACTCCTTGAATCCTCATGTTGAAAGGACAAACTATATCACTTATTACCAAAACCAATAAAACTTGTTTGACCATACATCCCCTATTGGTCATGGCTGGGAAGTTGTGAATGGAAAATGCCGACCAGTGTGCTACACACAACCCCCCTTGCCCCAACAGCTCAGGCTTCCTAACTCCTCAGAGGAAAGTGAATCTGACAGCGAGATGAGTGAGTCTGGTGATTCAATAGATTTAGAAGTATAAAAGTACCATGATTGACGTCGAACAATTGATTCAGTGGTGTACATTTGCTAATCAATATCAATTTATTGTTTGACGTTTCCTTGTGTTTCAACGTGTTTTAACCATTAACCTTGATTTTGTTGTAAAGTGGTTTTTGTGTCATTACTTTTACTTCTATCATCAATAAGATAATTCATCACAAAAAAAAAAACTTCTATTACAAGGTACTATAAAAGGCCTGTAATGACGCAGTAAAATTGAACGTTTGGTGCTCAAAATCGGCGGTCTTAGTGAATATGAATATGAAAAAAAGGTCAAATAAATAAAATAATATCAGAAATGAATTTCACATGCCAAAAAACCTATAAAACATATTTTGTACAGCTCTCTAAGCCAAACCAGGAAAAAGTAAATTTCTTACACATGTCTGACAGGGGCAGGGGTGTTTAATTTCAGTATTATCCCTCCAAAAAGTCAAATCTAATTTGAAAAGTACCTCAGCTTTCAGTGGTCACAGAACTTATGAAAATGACCCATCAAGTATTTATCTGGGTGAAAAAAGAAAGGAGATGAAAGATGGTGACGATGATGATGATTATGAAGATTGGGATAATGATGATGAAGAGCAGAATGGAAAATTGAGTTTCTGTAAACAATTAAAATGCAAATTAGATAAACATTGAATTATTGCTTAGGGGGAAAAAACAATGATGTAAAATCTTTGTGATCTTTAGGAAGATGATAATTTCTGAAGAAAAATAAACATCTGGCTCGAAATTAGTAATGATTTAACCAATCAACAACACAATGGGCTTCTCTCTCTCTCTCTCTCTCTCTCTCTCTCTCTCTCTCTCTCTCTCTCTCTCTCTCTCTCTCTCTCTCTCTAATAAATTGGATATATAAATGGACATGTTGGAAATCTTTAGGCTAGATGCCTTTTTCAGACGTAGTAGCAGAAGATATTCTTCTTCCTGATTCCTGTCATATATATGTTGAAGGCATTGCCTTGATTTTTTTTTTTTTTTCGTGGTGGGTAGTTTATACAAGTTTAAGGTATTTCAGGATCACAGAAAGAAAACAGACTCATACAAACATTTGCAAACCTTTGACCCCATATCTTTTCTTGTAGCCAATTTTTATTTTATTTTTTTTATCAACATCAAGAGTAACTTATATAAACGTTAACAATGTTTTTCCAACTTCTATAACGTCTACAGTTACCAATATTTCTAGGATGTTATAATGAAATTGCCCATATATATATATATATATATATATATATATATATATATATATATATATATATATATATATATATATATATATATATATATATACGCACACACACACACACACACACACATATATATATATATATATATATATATATATATATATATATATATATATATATATATATATATATATATATATATGTATATTTATAAATAGATATATATATATATATATATATATATATATATATATATATATATATATATATATATATATATATACATATATATATATATGTATATATATATATATATATATATATATATATATATATATATATATATATATATATATATATCTATATATATATATATATATATATATATATATATATATATATATATATATATATATCGGGGGGTTAGGGGGGATATAGGATAACAGTGAATATTTCTTGATATATTACAAAAAAAGTTTAAAAAGGGCCTTATATTTAGATTTCAATTGTTTTTTTTTAAAGACTATTATATCTGCTTTAAATTCATATTTTCATAATAACAGAATGAAAAAAAGAATATATAAAATTTTAAAGCATAAAACCTAATTTTCATTCCGGGTATTCAAAACTATTAAGGTTTTTGTAAGAAATTTACTTGAATTCCGTAAAAAGTGTAAAATTTGGTGGCAGCAAGATATTCATTACCTGCCTGCTGCAAAGGACTGTTTCCTTTATTCTCCGAAAAGTTTTAATTGAAAGAAGTCATATTTCGATTGGAAAACCTAACATTATTATTATTATTATTATTATTATTATTATTATTATTATTATTATTATTATTATTATTATTATTATTATTATTATTATTAAAGCAAGATGGTATATGCTCAATGGTTCCGAAAGAGAAAAATGGCAAAGTGAGGATAGGAATCAAGGAAATAATAAAAATAAAAAAGAAGAATAAACAAACAAAATGAAATATTTCTAGAACAGTTATAGCATTAGACTAATCCTTCACATGTAAACTATAAAACAGATATAAAAAAAGGAAAAGGAAAACAAAAATGAGACAGAAGGGCATGCCCTAAACATAAGAATGCTATTCCAAGGCAGTGCAAGGCCATGGTACAGAGGCTATGGTCCTACCCAAGACCAGAGAACAATGGTTTTATTTTTGCAGTTTTCTTCTCCTAGGAGAGCTTCTTAGCATAGCTAGAGTCTCTTCTACCCAAATCACGAAGAAACTAGCCACTGAACAATTACATTGCAGTAACCTAATGAGCGTAAAAGAAATGTTTGGTAATCTCAGTGTTGTCATGTGTATAAGGACATAGGAGATTGTGGTAGGAATATTCAAAACTGAATAGTTATGCATATTGTTTGCCTTGTGTACGCAAACACAAAATGAGCCGTAACTAGTGGGAGTGATGCAATGTAATACTCTCTGGCCAGACAAAGGACCCAATAATTCTCTAGCGGTTGTATCTCAACAGGTGGCTGGTGCCTTGCCAATCTACTACTAATTATAGCGTAATGATTAAAACCTTAAAACATTAAATGTATTTCTGTGATTGCCATATTTTCAAATGCCTTTCATTATAATTTACAACAAGAATCTAAACAAGTGTCAATAATTAAGAGCGAGATTTCTTGGCGTTATCATTTACTGTTTTGAGTAGGACTATTATACCTTGATTTTATCAAAAGGAAATGCCCTATATCCTTTTAGTGCATAACATTTTTATGAACCTAATATGAGCTCAAATCTTCTTCTTCTACTATTCCACTCCTACTCGGAGATTATTGATCAGGATTGAAGTGAGCCGGCGTTTTCAAAGGGAAATTAATGGGTTTGTTTACAAATCGAGGTGTGGAAGAGGACAAAAGGAATCGAAAAGGTGTGACAGACATTAAAACAATTGGAAGAGAAGCAAGGTTATGTCCAGAATAAAAAATAAGACGAAGGGCCGTAGAGGGTGGACGAGAAAGAGGAAAGAATGGAAACGAAGAAAAGTATAAATTACGAGAAGGGGTAAAAAAAAAGGAAAAACAAAAGTCGAAGAGGAGCATGATGTGAACAAGTATTAAAAGAACGGTCATAAAGGAGAGCATATTATGAGAAAAAGAAGAACAGTAAAATGTGGACAATAGAAAAATAAAACATACAAAGTGGATTAGAATAACGTGACGGGATCAGAAAGAGTTGCAGAGAATTGAAATGTGACCGAGGAGAAAAGATATATAATGATAATCGTACCATAAGAACTACGGGATTCATCATATATTTACATGTATTTGTTTCGTTAAGGGAGGTCAGGACTATTTCTGAAACGGTAATTTGGCCCTAGACAGAACCTAGAATGTACTACATGATGAAGAGTATCCAGATTGGCATGTCTTTCTATGTAGAGCGGTTTCTTGCCCCTGACAGCCCAAAAGAGAGATAACCTTTCGTTGTTGTTGCAACATCACTTTGTTATGACACACAAATATGACGATTACATGAATACAAACTAGCTACTGTAAGAAATGATTGGATCTAAGGGAGTCCTGGCCTGAGTTCTAAGGTCGATGGCAGACATAGTTCAGTACAACCTAACCCGTTCTTCTTCGGTCCTCTAAAAGATTTTTCCTTTCTTATGTGTCGATTATTTCTGGCTAAGCTACAGACAGCAAAATAGAAAGGACCTTGTCATAAGCTTGAGGAGATCAAGGAAATTACATTCGTACATTGGAATTCCTGGCAGACATTGCTCGGATAAAATGCAACCTGTCACACCCTTAGCACTCGTCTAGTAGCTAAACAGATGGTATAAGGATAGGTGGCATATGTGGTGAGCCGGATGACAAACAGGAACTCGCCGAACAGTAATGATGTGACAGGGTGCATTTCTTTAGAGGAAGATGTGCCAGAAATGTTTGCATTGAGCTGTTCAGTAACTAGCGCTTACGTTGAAAAACAACAGCTAATTCCGTCCAAACTATAAAGCGAGCATTTTTCGAAAGTGACATGCCACTAAAATATCAAACCAATTTACAGTCATAAAAAAATGTTTTATTTTTTTTTTTATAATCAATTCTGATAGAAATATCAATCGTTTCTATTCTATTCTGTTCTCATCTATTGTAACAACTGTCAATCCCGATTACAATTATCCTTGCTTGTTTGCTTCCGGAATTTTTTTTGTGGATAATGAAAACTTCTTTGGAGAATAAGAGTGCTATCTATTTTAAATTTTTCTTTTCGTTTGAATTCAATTCTAATGCCAGGCTGACACTTGCACGACTTTCTGCGACGAATTTGTCGTGGCAAGTCGTGACATTTTGTGGCACACACTGGGAGGTTCCCGCACTGTTCACGACGAGTTCACGCATAGTTCACGATGAGTTTACGACGAGTTCATGATGAGTTCACGAATGCGTGCCCACATTAGCACAAACTGGCATGACGAGTTCACGATGAGTTCACGCATAGTTTGCGCATAGTTTGCGCACTTCCCGCATTGGCACGACGAGTTCAGGCAATTCAGATGGTGTCATGCCGACTTGGCCCCGCCATATAAAAACGGGGCTTCTCCAACCAGACGACATTCTTGGATTGGCTTTGGAAGAGACAACAATGCTTACTGTCAGAGACACCATTGCAAAGAGGAGAAGATACCTATACCTGGCAGCTGCTCTAGCCATTGTTGGAGAGCAGCAGAAAAGGCTGGCAGAGGAACAAGAGAAACAAAAGGCAACCCCAGGAAAGTGTTGGTCAGGGATTGGTTAACCAGAAGGCACGAGTTTGGACAGTATGACAGTCTATTGACTGAACTCCACAAGGAAGATCAAAGGGGCTACAAAAATTACCTCAGAATCACAGCTGACCTGTTTCAAGAGATGGTTGACAAGTTAACCCCACACCTCCAGAAGCAGTCCACCTTCATGAGGGAACCGCTTCAAGTTGGACTCAAGCTTGCTGCCCCCCTCTGCTTTTTAGCCACTGGAAATTCCTATCAAAGTATGCAGTACAGCTTCAGGGTTGAAGCAAGTACCATCTGCAAGTTCATACCCAAGGTGTGTAAAGCCGTCATCGCGGTCTACGAGGACGAAGTGCTGCGATGCCCCAAAACTGAAGAGGACAGGAAGGAAGTTCCTGCCAGGTTCAGCTCCAGATGGAATTACCAAAACTTTCTTGGGGCTGTGGACGGAAAACACATCGCCATAAAGAAGCCACACATTGCTGGCTCTTACTACTACAAGGGCTTCCACAGCATTGCATTGTATTGATGGCAGTGGCCGATGCTACCTACAAGTTCCTCTAAGTGGATATTGGGGCAGAGGGTGGTGCGTCGGATGGAGGAACATGGAGCAACTGTTCCATGCATGATGCTGTAGAAGACAACAGAGCTGGAGTGCCTCAACCAGAACCACTCCCTAATGATGACTACCCAGTTCCCTATCACTTCGTATGAGATGACGCCTTTGCTCTCCGAACCTGGATGATGAAACCATTCTCCCATCAGTCACAAGTCCTATGAGAACGAATATATAGCTACAGGTTGTCTCGTGCCCGACGTGTTGTGGAGAATGCCTTTGGAATTTTAGGTCAAAGGTTCCGATGCTTCTTGACGACGATGCAGCAGAACCCTGACACCATCAACCTGATCACCATGTGTACCTGTGTCCTGCACAACCTCGTCCTCATCAGATACCCATACGCAATGTCAGAAGTGGACTACGAAGATCCGGACACACATGATCTGATCCCTGGTGGATGGAGAACTGAGCAACACCTTCAGGGGATTGTACCTCTAACCAGCCATCATACCCAGAAAGATGCAAAGGATCAGCGAGAATACCTTTCACATTACTATATGTCCTCTGCTGGTGCTGTCCCTTGGCAAGAAAAAATTGTAGTAGTTCCATGAGCTGCATAGTTGTTCCATTTTTTAAATAAAAGAAACGTATCTTTTTCGTGTGTATTTTTTGTTGCCCATTATTTTTTTAAAAATAAGAAATAATTTTATTTACATTAAAACAGCAGACATCAAATATGTACAAGTATCACATTCCAATTATTTACAAATATTTACAAGTGTCTCATCTCATCTCAGTCAGTGTCCTTGCTGGTATTTTCTTTTTTTTTTGCCCTTTATTTTTTGGTTTATTTTTCTTTCCTTTTTTTTTTTTTTTCGTTTGCATTTCTTCACTTTATTTGAAGGTTATACAGAAAAATAAGTGTTTGGAAATAAGAAATAATTTTATTTACATTAAAACAGCAAACAGCAATTTTTTTTGGTTTATTTTTCTTTCCTTTTTATTATTTTTTTCGTTTCCATTTTCTTTCTCTTTATTTTAAGATTATAGAAGTGTTTTGAAATAAGAAATCATTTTATTTACATTAAAACAGCAAACATCAAAAATTTTTTGGTTTAATTTTCTTTACTTTTTATTATTTGTTCGTTTCCATTTTCTTTCTCTTTATTTTAAGGATATAGAGAAAAATAAGTGTTTTGAAATAAGAAATCATTTTATTTACATTAAAACACCAAACATGAATTTTTTTTGGTTTATTTTTCTTTCCTTTTTATTATTCTTTCGTTTCCATTTTCTTTCTCTTTATTTTAAGGTTATAGAAGTGTTTTGAAATAAGAAATCATCTGATGTACATTAAAACAGCAAACATTAAAAAAAAATTTTATTTCCTTTTAATTATTTGTTCGTTTCCATTTTCTCTCTCTTTATTTTAAGGTTATAGAGAAAAATAAGTGTTTTGAAATAAGAAATCATTTTATTTACATTAAAAGAGCAAACATCAAATTTTTTTGGTTCATTTTTCTTTCCTTTTTATAATTTGTTCGTTTCCATTTTCTTTCTCTTTATTTTAAGGTTATAGAGAAAAATAAGTGTTTTGAAATAAGAAATCATTTTATTCAAATTAAAACAGCAAACATCAAAAAATTTTTAGTTTATTTTTTTTTCCTTTTTATTATTTTTTCGTTTCCATTTTCTTTCTTTTTATTTTAAGGTTATGGATAAAAATAAGTGTTTTGAAATAAGAAATTATTTTATTTATATTAAAACAGCAAACATCAAATGTGTACAAGTATTACAGTCCAATTATTTACAAATATTTACAAGTGTCTCATCAGTCACTGGACAGAAGAGGCGGAGACTATGTTGGCCGACCTTGTGAAGGAGAACCCCATGCTGTTTGACAAGAAGCACAAAGAGTGGATCAACGTGGTAGACAAGAACAGCTGGTGGAGCCTCCTGACACTGGCGCCCAATGCAAGAAGCGTTTCTTTCTTCGACACCCGAACCCGCTTCTTCTGCTTCATCTCGTCCTCACTGGATGGCTGTCTCTGGCTTATATCCTGCTGTGTCTCCGGGATCATAAGATTGAGACTTGATATTGATGAGTGAGGAGAATTATCTCGATCAGCAGTCTCTGCCTCTAGCATGTTGGCTTCTAGCCTTCTCCCCCTTCCTTTGTCAGCCTGGTTCTTGGCATGTTGTCTCTTTGCTGGCAAGCTTTGGAATGGCGAGCAGTGTCCTCGAAGCTCTATATATACCCCCCAACACCCACACGAGCGCCACTGTCGCGGAGTAGTCGTGAACTAGCGTGAACTGGTCGTGAACCGGCGTAAACTGGTCGTGAACCGGCGTGAACTGGTCGAGAACTGGCGTGAACTGGTCATGAAGTGCGTAAACTCGTCTTGAACTGCTCGTGCCATCAATGCGTGAAGTACACGTGACCATGTCAGTGGTAAGGCACGGCCACGCTGCGACGCGCTCATATTTGTGAACATGTCGTCAATTAGTCGTGAATTCGACGTGAACTGTTCGTGCTCTATTCGTGGCAGTTCGTGACAGTCGTGGCATGGCACGCATTGCCACGCACTGTCACGCATCCTCCCGCATCGTCCCGCACTGTTAACGATGCGTTCACGAACAGTTCGCGCATAGTTCACGAAAATTTTGTGATGGCCAAAATTTTGAACATTTCAAAATTCACGCTATGACAAGCCACGATGTCACGACAAGTTCACGACGAATTCACTCCAGTTCACGCACAGTTCACGCCAGTTCACAACTCGAGTCATGACAATGCGTGCCACAAATTCATGCAAGTGTCAGGGTCCCTTCAGTAATATCAACTTTATTGCCTGCCACCTGGTGTTTGTCTGCTAGGCTGAGAGAGAGAGAGAGAGAGAGAGAGAGAGAGAGAGAGAGAGAGATTTGCACCAATGAACTGACACAATTAATCTGACATCCCTCCTACCCAGGATTAATAGAGTATTCTATTAATCTTTGTAGAAAGAAGAGAAGTCTCTCGACGTATCTCTCTCATTGGATGGGATTTTACATTGGGGAATCAACTGATTTGAAAACGATATTGGAATTCCAGGAATGGTAGGAGGCACGATCCTGCTTTCTACAAAGCTATTAAGGAGAACGTGGTTTCTCCTCCTGTAATACAGATAAAGGTATTAATCAAGCGTTTCGACTTTTTTTTCTGAAAATAAGAGAAATTTTACTTGTGCTATTGTTATAATTTTTTCTTTCATGTTAATAGAGTCATATAATACTTAGTGAAGAAAAAACAATTATGCATATTTCAAAGTTTCTTTTGAAATTCATCTTTAAAAAAAAACTTTCCCTGAATTATCTAAAATAGATTCTCAGGATGTTTCGATAAAAGAAAGATCATGGAGCATTTTATATTTTACAACTGTCTTTGAACTGTTTGGTAGTTTTAAACTTAGAAAGAAGAAAATTTCAAGGCTGTTTTATTTGCTCGGAAATTAAATCGATATTTATTTCATAAAAACCTTTTTGAGAATGAATCCTAAGAAGTAACTAATCGAATTTACTTCATGGAGATATAAAAACTACAAACAAAATATATTAGTAAATGATATTTTAAAACCTATTTTTCTCTAACAGGATAGCTAATTAGTAAATACCTTACCTTTTCTACCATTCCCGTTCACAACAGTTATTCATTCCTTGTTAGGCATTAGTAATCGTTTACTAAAATATTATGGAAAACGACTCTCTCTCTCTCTCTCTCTCTCTCTCTCTCTCTCTCTCTCTCTCTCTCTCTCTCTCTCTCTCTCTCTCTCTCTCTCTCTCTCTCTCTCCATACGTTATCGTATATTTACTTTTATGATAATGGCATTATACAATGAACCAAAATCCTATTATATAAAAACTTAGAAGCTTCACTGGGCTATTTTCTCTGTTGGAGCCCTGGGGCTTATAGCATCATGCTTTTCCAACTCGGGTTGTAGCTTTGCAAGTGATGACAACAACAACAACAACAACAACAATAATAATAATAATAATAATAATAATAATAATAATAATAATAATAATAATTTACTTACTTTGACAGCTGTTTTACGGTCCCATACGGCAGGGGACCCCAACTCTCTACAAGACCTACACTGTTGTTTCATCTTGTTCGTTCAGAGTATTCAGCATTTTATGTCACGTATTGCAAATTTACTGTTAAATCGTCACTGTCAAACGATTCGCAGAATAGGAAAGTCTTCAGTTTCCTCTTGAAAGCCTTAATGTCTTCAATCATTCGGATGTTTCGTTGGTATTTATTGTATAGACTTGGAGCCGCATATTTAAAGGCTCTGGAGCCTACACTAGACATATATCTAGACACCAATAATTTGAAACCGTCTGTAACTATTCTCTTGTCGACACGATTTGTTGCGTGCGCAGTATGTAGCAATTTCCTTGAGTATTTTGGCCGACCGGTTCTGATAACTTTGTGGGTTATTGTACATATTTTAAACTCAATTCTCGCTTTAATCGGCAGCCAGTCCAAATCAATTAGTATAGGGGTGACCGTTTCTCCAGGTGTGACACCTTTTATCAGTCTTGCTCCTATGTTCATAATGTTTTGTAATTTCTCAAGTTGTACTTTTGGTAAATTATAATAGATGAAGTTGCAGTAGTCTATCCTGGTAATAACACAGTTTATCACGAGTTTCTTTACAGAATTTTCATCCAGGTACTTTTTTTTATAAAAAAGAATTTTTTTAGATGATAACCAGCAGTTTTTACTACATTATTTATTTGGTAATTGAGAGACAGGTTGCATTCAAGAAATACACCTTGATCACGATCTTCACTAGATCGAATCAGTACATAAAGTGAAGTTGTAGTCATCGATTAGGCTATTGAAATGCACTAGATTATTTTTCAAAAATACGTTTTCTGCCAATCACCGTTAATAATCCGCCATTATCAGTGACTTAGGTAGTCCCCATATAATAAACTGGTTGATAGGTAATGCTCTTGGGAGAGTAAAAAGATGTAATTAACTTAATTACAAATAAAAGATCAAAGGCAGAGCTAGTAAAGATTATGGACATTGCAAGTTTCTAGTCTTTTTCAATGAAGAATCCCAAGTAAGGAATTTTTTTGTATTTAAATCAACAAATATATATATATATATATATATATATATATATATATATATATATATATATATATATATATATATATATATATATATCAGGTGAACTGGGAAGAACTCTTTCTTCCATTGTTGAGATGATCCATCAAATTCAAAGGAAGAATGATGAGAGGAAAGCTGCAATGAAACTGGAGATACGCAGAATTGCAACATCACGTGGGCCCCAGAAGCGGCTCAACGTGAAGGATCTTCCTTTGTGCTCTGACACCAATCCTTGGAGGTATGCCGAACACATGCCAATGACGACCGGAAAGATCGTGATTTCAGAAAAGTTGGGAGCAATTCCCCTGGAAGAGGTGGAATTTTCTCCCAACAAAGATTCTTATCCGGACTGCTATGTCCGTCTTAGGAAGGAGCCAGCCTCAAAGGAGGAGACGGAGCCGAAGGAGGTCATAGTTTTTTACCATAGTAAAGCTCAGGCGTTACTAGCGACCTCGATGAAAGAGAGGGGCTTCACTAACTCAAAGGTGCCCGCCTTGAGTAAGAAGCTTCCCTCCTTTGTGGCCTCTCTAAACAGAGCCTTTCCCTTCATGGAAAAGGAATACAAGGCAGCCTTAAAGGCGGTGGAGGCAGGGAAACCATGCCCCTCCTTGGAGGAGTGCAAGCCGTTATCTCTTACCTTGCCCTTGGACCAAGAAGACTGGAAGGACGTACATCTTACCTTCTCAGTCGGGAATCTGGAAGCTGATATCGCTGAACGTCAGTTTGGTGAGGAACTTCCAAAACTGTCGGAGGTTCTCTTGCGTAGAGAGCAAGAGACGAAAGAAAGACTTGCGGCATCAATGTCGTTGCTAACGACATTAGAAACGATGGCAAGTGACCCCAAGAACCAGGACAGGTTCATGGTAGTGGCCAAAACCCATCTGGCCACAGTTACGAAGGATCTCTATAACTTTATTAAAGTTAGGAGAGCCTGTAGAGAGTTCGTGTTCGCCTCGGCTGCGGTGAGGCACGAACCGAGGAAGCTGATCTGCTCTCGTATTTGGGGTAAAGACCTCTTTCCCAACGAAGTGGTTAAAGAGGTAGTAGACAGGGCCGCCACAGAAAATAGGAACCTTCTCAAAAAGTGGGGCTTAGATCTTAAGAGAAAGTCTTTTCCGGATGAGGGTCCCCAACCCAAGAAGACAAAAAGGCCTAGGCCATCCTCTCGGCCGGCTAAACCCAACCGACAGCAACAACAACTACAACTTCCTGTGACCGCGGTGCCTCAGATAGTGGCACAACCTCCAACCACATACCAGATGGTACCTCAACAAGTGGCGACACAGTCGTCAGTTTTTAACCCAGCCTTCGAAAGGCAGACTTCTCCTTTCATTCGAAAGATAGAGGAACAGCCAGAGGTTCTTCTAGACGCCCTTCAAGAGGAGGGGGATCCAGGGGAAGACGCGGTCAAGGAAGCAAGGCCTCAGGTCCACAACAGCGGAAGTGAGATACTTCCAGTTGGAGGTAGACTACAGCTATTTAGGGATCGCTGGACCTTCGATCCCTGGGCCCACAGCCCAATAAAGAATGGACTAGGTTGGAGCTGGAGCAGTCCTCCACCTCAATTTCCTCAATTCTCCCAACACTCAACCCCCGTTCTGGAAGAATATGTCCGAGAGCTCTTAGACAAAAGAGTAATCCGGAAAGTTAACCCTGGATAGGTACGCTCCTCGGACACCCCTTTAAGGGTATACTCGGACGCGAACGACCCCGACGCCAAAAAAAATTCTTGAAAAATCAGTTTTTGCAGTAACCTCTTTTTTTCTTTTGCCAAAAAAAACATCAATGAATGCTTAAAACAACTGTAAAGATAAATACTACTCATCTGCAGAAAAACTATTTATTATAAATATTTTAAAAAATTAAGTAGAAAAAAAAGACCTGACATAAAAATTCATAAAAAAAAAGTTTATACATATATACACAAATCCTTTTAGGAATTGATTCTTGAATGTTTAGGACACATCTTGATGTATTTTGGATGAAGTCAGACCCATGGAGGTGAAGATCTGAAATGAGAAAAAAAGGGTAACTTTTTATGGCCAAAAAAATTTGTCCAAATTTCATGAATTTTTTTGGGTATCCAAATGAAATAGGAAGTGGCTAATTTTTTTTAGGGAATAAACATATGTTATCCTAAAATAGAAATATGTAAAAAAATCTTCATTATTTTGTAAATTACATTTATATCAGGGGCCATATCTAAAGGTAATTTTTTGAGTACTTAGAAATTTCGTAAAAAAATACATATATTTAATATATAATATGATATTTATGCAGGTAAAAATATACCAAAATATCACAAATTCTATAGGGAACAAGAATATATATATAGATAGAGCAACTTACGCTTCGGATATGTCCACAAAATGGCCGCCAACCACACTGACTCAGACTCCCTAATCTGCCACTTGAAATGTAGGAAGGGTATGTCAATTTCAAGGTGTTATTTACTAACCTAAATATTATTGGATATGCATAAAAATTGTATGGTGGGTTGCTGGATAATTGTCGATTATTTTACGACTATAAAATTAAAATTCTGACGCAAAAAAATTTTTTTGAAGGGAAATAAAATCGAAAAAAAAACCAAAATTTGAAACAATATAATATTTTAGCTAAAAAAATTTGATGATATTCAATCAAAAAAGAAGTAAACAAAATTTTCCGACAAATAAACATCTAGAGGAATCATTACTCTGTGATAGTTCCTTAGTACGTAGTAATTTTGAAAGAAATGGGAAAAAACGAAAAAATGGCAATCACCGGAAAATCGAACACATACCTATATATACGCCATATCTGGCTAAAAAAAAGATAGGCATGGGTAGCCAGATCATCTAGAAACA
This sequence comes from Palaemon carinicauda, assembly GCF_036898095.1. Taxonomy (NCBI): domain Eukaryota; kingdom Metazoa; phylum Arthropoda; class Malacostraca; order Decapoda; family Palaemonidae; genus Palaemon; species Palaemon carinicauda. Next base: position 13,548,237 of record NC_090753.1, read on the forward strand.
CTTTCCAACACTATAAAAATATAAGTTTTACGACACTACTTGCCAATTCCTTACGGTAACATGACTAAGCAAAAAAATGCAAAACAAATAAAAAGGGGCACTCGCGGAAAAATGGCCATTCTAATATACGGCATTTCAGAAAAAAAAAATTCAGCCACGTGCTAGGCAAACCATCAAGGCACATTTTCCGACAAATAAACATATAAATGAATCATTACTCTGTGATAGTTCCTTAGTACGTAGTAATTTAGAAAGAAATGGGAAAAAACGAAAAAATGGCAATCACAGGAAAATCGAACACATACTTATATATACGCCATATCTGGCTAAAAAAAAATAGGCATGGGTAGCCAGATCATCTAGAAACACTTTCCAACACTATAAAAATATAAGTTTTACGACACTACTTGCCAATTCCTTACGGTAACATGACTAAGCAAAAAAATGCAAAACAAATAAAAAGGGGCACTCGCGGAAAAATGCCCAACATTCTAATATACGGCATCTCAGATAAAATAAAAGACATGCACGTGTTAGCCCAACCATCAAGGCACACTTTCTAACAGATAAACATGAAAAAAAAAATCAATAATATACGGCAATTCCTTACTACGTAGTAAATTTTTACAAATATTGAAAAAAAACAGAAATTGGCAACCGCAGTTAAATACCCAATATACCATTAACTACGTCGTATCTGACAAAAACAAAGTCACGCATGGGTAGCCTGATCATCTAGACACACTTTCCAACACTAAAAAAGCAAAAGTTTTACGACACTATTTGCCAATATCTTACGGAAAAATGACTTGGCAAAAAAATGAAAAAAAATGAAAAAGGGGCACTCGCGGTAAAATGCCCAACATTCTAATATACGGCATCTCAGATAAAAAAAAAGACATGCACGTGTTAGCCCAACCATCAAGGCACACTTTCTAACACATAAACATGAAAAAAAAATGAATAATATACGGCAATTCCTTACTACGTAAACTTTTTTACAAATATTGAAAAAAAAAAAACAGAAATTGGCAACCGCAGTTAAATACCCAATCTACCAATAACTACGTCGTATCTGACAAAAACAAAGTCACGCATGGGTAGCCAGATCATCTAGACACACTTTCCAACACTAAACAAGCAAAAGTTTTACGACACTATTTGGCAATATCTTACGGAAAAATGACTTGGCAAAAAAATGAAAAAAAATGAAAAAGGGGCACTCGCGGTAAAATGGTCCTCGTGGTGATGAACGACATTTTAACTAAAAAAAAAATCATGCACATGGTAGCCAAACAATCCACCAAGACTTTCCACAACTGATAACCTATACAAGTTGCACCATTCTACGACAATTTCATAATACGTAATAACTTTGATAATTATGCAAATTACCTTAGAAGGGTAAACTCGGTCGTGCTCGACCCCGACGCGTCTCAGAAATCGGGGAAGGAGTACAGCTACAGCAATGCACATCTGGACACTACTAGAGCGTGTAGGGGAGACACCTCCTGCAGGTCGATCACCCACAAATTCAGTCACGGGGGTGAGTCACGTGAGAAAAACCTCTTTTTTTTTGACGCTCGGGGTCGCGTACGACCCACCGTACCTATCCAGGGTTAAGTCCATAAAATTCCAAGGAAGGCTGTTTTGTGTTCCAAAGAAGGACTCAGAGAAACTCAGTGTCATTCTAGACTTGTCGCCAATCAACAAGTTCATAGTGAACTACAAGTTCAGAATGCTCAAATTTCAACACATAAGGACCCTGCTGCCCAAAAGGGCATAAACTGTCTCTATAGACTTGTCGGACACTTATTGGCACGTTCCAATTAATCGTCACCTATCCTCCTACCTAGGCCTAAAGTTACATAGAAAACTTTACGCCTTCTGAGCCATGCCTTCCGAGCTAAACAGAGCCCAAATGATTTTCACGAAGCTCGCGAACGCAGCTGTCCATCAATTACGCCTAAAGGGGGTCCAAGTAGTAGCCTACTTGGACGACTGGTTGGTGTGGGCAGCATCCAGGACAGAATGCATGCAATCTTCTAAGATATTGATCCAGTTCCTAAAACATCTGGGATTCAAGATCAACATAAAAAAGTCTTGAATTTCTCCAGCTCAAAAATTTCAGTGGCTGGGAATCCACTGGAATTTGGAGTCACATCGACTTTCCATTCCTGGTAAGAAGAGGAAAGAAAGAGCAGGATCTGTCAAGAGACTATTGAAATCCAAATGGATATCAAGACGCGAACAGGAGAGAGTGCTGGGCTCTCTACAGTTTGCTTCGATAACAGATCCAGTGCTAAGAGCACAGCTAAAGGATGAAACAGGAGTCTGGAGAAAATACGCATCAAACGCGCGAAGAGATCTAATAAGACCACTACCGACGCGGCTGCGAACGCTTCTCAAGCCATGGTCCAATGCCAAGCAATAGATGGAGTCAATACTTCTTTAACCTCCTCCCCCGTCAGTAACTATCCACACAGACTCTTCAAAGGAAGGCTGGGGATGTCACACTCATCAGATGAGAGTCCAAGGAGCTTGGTCCAATCTTTTCAAGTCATTTCACATCAACATTTTAGAAGCCATATCAGTACTTCTGACACTAAAGAAAGTATCTCCTCGCCACTCGACCCGCATAAGACTGGTTCTAGACAGCGAGGTCATAGTGAGATGCCTGAATCGACAAGGGTCGAGGTCCCCTCAAATCAACCAAGTGATGTTGGCCATATTCTGTTTGGCAGAAAAGAAGAAATGGCACCTGTCATCAGTTCACATTCAAGAGTTCCGCAATGTGACAGCGGACGCTCTATCCAGGTTTACACCTATAGAGTCAGAATTGTCCCTTGACGCAGGATCGTTCTCCTTCATCTAGAGTCGAGTCCTGGTGCTGCAGATAGACCTCTTTGCGATGAAAGACAACAAGAAAATAGATCATTACGTGTCCCCATATGAGGATCCGCTAGCGGAGGCAGTGGACGCTATGTCCCTAGACTGAAACAGATGGTCCAGTATTTATCTGTTCCCTCTGCACAACCTCCTTTTGAAGGCCCTCGATAAGCTGAGATCCTTCAAAGGGAAAGCAGCAGTAGTGGCCCACAAGTGGCCAAATAGCGTGTGGTTCCCTCTGGCATTGGAACTACGACTAAAATTCGTACCGCTACCAGATCCATCCCTCTCTCAGCGAGTACAGAAGTTGACTGTCTTCGCTTCATCACAGAAAACACGGAACCTAAATCTCATGATTTTCTCTCCTTAGCGATGAGAAAAAGATTCGGTGTTAAAAGTCACTTTAGACTTTTGGAGGAAACCAAAAGACATTATGAGGCTTCAGGGAAGAAACAGATATCCTTTGTCAAGGCGATGAAACCAAAAGAAATCTCGACAGATTCCTATTTATCATTCTTCATTCACCTTCATGAGCAAGGTTTAGCAGCCAACACAATTCTATTGTTCAAGCCTGCCTTGACAAGACAGATATCCTATGCCTTACAAGTCGACCTTCCTAACAACGTTCTTAATGAACTACAAAGGCCCATGCTAGGCTTAGCCCTTCAGCGCCTCCAAAGACCCTTTGCATGGTCATTAGATAAGATTCTTCATTGTGTATAAATAATGAACAATGAGGAATGAGCTTAGAAGGTTTTGAATTTAAAGTCATATTTCTGCTTGTACTCGCTTTGGGGGCCAGAGTTGGTGAAATAGTGGCTCTCTCTAGAGAGGAAGGCCACGTCCAGTTCTTGGAGGGAGAACCGAATCTATTTCCAGACCCAACGTTTCTTACCAGGAACTAGCTACCCACCAACAGTTGGGGTCCCTAGAGAATCTGCCCTCTGAAGGAAGACGCATCTCTATGTCCAGTGGAGTGCTTAAAGGTCTATCTTCATAGAACTTCAGACTTTAGGGGAGGACAGCTGTTCAGAAGAGAAACCCTGGGTTCAAAGTTATCTATAACTAAGGGCAAAAATCAAAATCTCCCGTGTTATTCGCAGAATGGATCCAGACAGTACACCCGTTAGTCAAGATCCGAGGAAAGTTGCCTCTTCCATAAAATTTCTTTAATAATATGGACTTTGAACACACGTGTTCGTACACCGGCTGGTAGTCATCCAAGGTGTTCTTTATGCACTATGCAAAGCAAGTGGAGCAAGTGGTAACAGCAGGTAGAATTCTTTAACCTTCTGTTTTAAATCTGCGAGGAACAGTACAATTAATTTGGGACGTTTAATTAAGAGGGTGCGTGTGTAGTCACTGTATGTTACTACACACTGAGCGATAGGCCACTGACGTGTCCTTACGAACTGTTCCATTGACGTTGGTGAACTATAGCATAATACGGACACTTGTGCCAAGCGTTTCTTATGCTAGTGCAAATAAACAGTATACAGAATGTATCATTATTATTAATAATTCAATTGAAGTGGCAAATCTGTTTCCTGGTAGACAAAACAATATTTTCTGTTGACTGTTTTTCTTTATGCTCTAACGCATATCATCCACATTTTATGAATTTTATAAATGTTGATCTGATATGTACGTTTATTAAATTTTAATAAACTAGTTCATAGTGAACCCAGCGTCTTATTCGCCCACACTCATTTTAATAGAAATGTACTGAGCATTAAGATTAAGATATGGATATTCTTATCATGGTATGTCTTTTAAGACTGTTCCCTGATTCAAGCAAAAGTCCAATCACTTTAACCCTTCCTTAGGAAGGGTTGACGTGGTACCCTAATGGGATAGTGGCAGAGATGCAAAATTTGTTCCTATGCGGATACATCCGTTATCGAATAGTTAATAAGAGTAGTCACTTTGGGGAAGGTGTCACAAATTCATACTGACATTGGTGACGCCTATACAAACTTTACTTTATAATGTATAGGGCGAGACCACTATACAAGCTTGTCATTTTGTCATCCATAGTTATTATGTACTCCTCGAGACTTTTTCCAGAGTCAGTACGACTCTTCCCTGTAGGAGGCAGGAAGCACTAACATAGTTCATGCTTAGATGAAATGATGTATGACGGTAATATCATAGGTCTCTAGGTCTAGACGGACCAGGAAAATACTTTCTTGAGAGTACGGCGCCGATTGAGAATCCACAGATACAGTAATGCTCTGGTAAACTTCCATCAGGATGACATGGCCTGAGCCCAAAAAACGGATTTTGAGCGAAGCGAAAAATCTATTTTTGGGTGAGGTAGCCATGTCGTCCGGATGGACCCGCCCTTCCTTTTATTGTGAAAGGGCTTATTGACCCCTCCCTATAATACAGTATCTGTAGCACCTCGT
>NC_090753.1:13558533-13563533 GCF_036898095.1 Palaemon carinicauda
GATGAAGCGCTCTCTGGTACACCCTTACTAAGAAGTGAGTAACCAAACATATAACCGAGAAAGAGAGAGAGAGAGAGAGAGAGAGAGAGAGAGAGAGAGAGAGAGAGAGAGAGAGAGAGAGAGAGAGAGAGAGAGAGAGAGAGATTTATGTAATAACAAAAAGATTGAAGAGTTTTGGAATTTATCCCTCCAGAAAAGGGTGAAAAAAAGAAAGAATTTTTCTTACACAGAAAAAGAAAATTATTTTATTTAGGAAGAAGAGTCAGCAGCAACAGCAAGAGACTTGAAAAGTTGGGACGGGAAATGAACGCAACAGTAATTGTTGTGACACTTTAATGCAGTTCAGTTTTGCAAATAGTCATCTTGTGAGTCTTTAGAGAGAGTAAATATATATATATATATATATATATAAATATATATATATATATATATATATATATATATATATATATATATATATATATATATATATATATATGTACAATATATATATTTATATATATATGTATATATATATATATATATATATATATATATATATATATATATATACATATACATATGTATATATATACATATATATATATATATATATATATATATATATATATATATATATATATATATATATATATATATATATATATATATATATATATATATGTATGTATATATATATAAACATATATGTAAATATATTTATATATATATATATATATATATATATATATATATATATATATATATATATATATATATATATATATAGTAGATCTATCTAGCTATCTATATATATATATATATATATATATATATATATATATATAAATATATATATATATATATAAATATATATATATATATATATATATATATATATATATATATATATATATATATATATATATATATATATTCACAATTTGATGTTGAAATTTGTTTTCAATGGACATGTATTCCACTTTGTATATAAATTTTGCCGAGTGACAATAAATTAATGTTTCCGAAATTTCAGTGATGAATTTCTAGGAATTTTTCATCACTGCAAAAAGTCCTAATAAAAGTCTTAATCTTTAATATACAGTAACTGGGAGCGAATATGGACTATAGTGGCTATGAAATTAAAACCCGAATACGAGTGTAGACTAGCATACAATATTACATGTATTAATATTTACACTGTTAAATTACTTATCATGGTACTATTTACCTAAATATTATCACTAATCTCATATAGAGTTAATAAATTTTTCATCACTTTTACTATTTATTTTCTACATTTTCTTCAATTTTTTCTCCTGCCCAGAATTTTTGTCGATTATAATATACTTCTGAAAATACCATAAAGGAATCCTTGTCCAGATATTTCAAATTTCCGTCAGCCACGCTCGCACTTTCCTTATTCGGATTGTATCGTCCAAAAGAAGACAATGAAGAATCCACGGGGAATTTAATAGCCTGCACCATATAATGAAAACGAATTATTTGGTATGTGGTAGATGAAGATAATTATAGAGAGAGAGAGAGAGAGAGAGAGAGAGAGAGAGAGAGAGAGAGAGAGAGAGAGAGAGAGAGAGAGAGAGAGAGAGAGAGAGAGTAAACATACCACTAGCATATCCTATTAGAGAATGCCAAGAAAAAATAAATCGGATAATTTAGTACTATCAAAACCTAATCCCAATAATGATTTTTCCTCCTCGATAGAGAATGTCTATGAAATGATATTTGTAATTGAACTTAGAACTGACGAGTAGAGACTGGCATGTCACTCAAAATTAATTCCCGGGAATTTGTTGGGAGTAATTGAGATTTTCAGAGACGTTTATCGCTTTTTAAATACAGACTACTTGGCTAGACTCAGAGAGAGAGAGAGAGAGAGAGAGAGAGAGAGAGAGAGAGAGAGAGAGAGAGAGAGAGAGAGAGAGAGAGGGAGAGAGAGAGAGGAGAAAGACGCCTTTGAGGTGTCATAAAAATATCTTAAGGATGAAACATTAAAGTAATATATTTTTTCTGCTGACCAGTTGGAAGATAAAATCATGTCTTTCCTTTTTTTTTTACTAAAAATAAAAGCAGACAACACCGCCGTGTTCTCGAGGCGCTCAGCATCTTACAAAGTAATTTTGACTTTTTCTGGAGGGACGCTTTGAAGATATCCTTTTATAGCATAAAAGGACTTTGGGTATATTTTTTATCCTAAATTGTACAATACTTTCATCTATATATTCCTATCTCTCTCTCTCTCTCTCTCTCTCTCTCTCTCTCTCTCTCTCTCTCTCTCTCTCTCTCTCTCACAGGTATATGAAATTAGGATGTTGAAGAAGTGATGAAACATTGAGCAATTTGAAATACCTTTTAAAAACAGTTTTTTAATGTATCGGTTTTCTTGCTCGAAAACTTCCAATTATTCCTTATTGCGAAAATGATATTAAGGGAAAGAGAGAGAGAGAGAGAGAGAGAGAGAGAGAGAGAGAGAGAGAGAGAGAGAGAGAGAGAGAGAGACTTACATATATACCCAACAATGCATAACATTCACAAGGATATCTCTCCAGTTTCAATAGATCTGTGAGAAAGTTGCAATTAAGGAAGTCAGCCCTATGACAAAGGAATGAGAGCAATTTTATTTAAATAAATTGCTACTATTCTCTTTAACGATAACTGAATATTTTATAACTTTTAAACTGTAAATGATTACTGGCTTTCTGTATGCACTAAATTGCTGCATGGATTATGGTCAGTTTCAAATCCTGAAATACAAATCGATGTGACAAAACAAATTCAGTGACATTTAGACATGAAAGATGCTGTATATTAAGTTATACCCTGATAAGCCAAAAGGACAATTGAAATAGGATATACACACATCTCCATTATATAATAATGTGGGTAGAGTGAGTCGTGAAGAGGTACCAGGAGAGGTACGCTCGAAAATCCTGCAAATTGCCAGACCAACGGAGTTTAGTTAGAAAAAGGAGAGATAATGGGAAGTGTTGAATCTGCGACCCTGTGCTTATGTTTATATGTATCTAAAGATTTCCACGTAATTTTCGACGGCTACACTAGTCTATAATAATTCATATCCATCTAGATTCTCCGCTTCATAGTTTCTGCAAATAATCTTTTTTACAATCATGAAAAATAGGAGATAATTAAGATTCTATGGAACTCTCGTATCATAATGCGTCATCTATACCTGGAATAATTGTTCAGGAGCTTTACAAATAATTCTTAGGTTTCATTTTGTTCACCTTTTTTGGTTTGAGAAAAAATGGCACTTCTCATTCTTATGAACTTTTAAGGTTAATTAATTTTTCAATAATAATAATAATAATGATAATAAAAATAATAATAATAATAATAATAATAATAATAATAATAATAATAATAATAATAATAATAATAATAATAATAATAATAATTTAGGGAAAGTAAGGTTATTCTAGATAATAATAATAATAATAATAAAAATAATAATAATAATAACAATAATAATAATAATAATAATAATAATAATAATAAATCAATTCTAAAAATAATAAGAGCAAAAAGTTGGGAGATGATAATAATAATAATAATAATGGCTGCTTTGGCAGAATTTAATTTTAGGTCCAATTTTTCTATTCTTCGGACTATTTGTTTCTCAGGGTTGCTACATATAGCTAGTAAGTGGGCGAAGTTCATCAGGTAGAAGGATAAACAACAAGTTAATTCGGGACCTCCGCTCGACCAATCAGAAAATTCGAGGCCTTCTCTACGAACCAGACTCGGCATATATAAGGACCCAGATTCAGCCAGAGCCTCACTTCTCACCTGAAGAAGGAACCAGCCGTTCCGAAACGCGTTGCAACTCCTAACTTGACTTACTGTAATTTTCTAGTATCATTTGTTACTGCAATAATTACTCCAAACTTAACCTGTTGTTTATCCTTCTACCTGATGAACTTCACCCACTTACTAGCTATATGTAGCAACCCTGAGAAACAAATAGTCCGAAGAATAGAAAAATTGGACCTAAAATTAAATTCTGTCGAAGCAGCCATTATTTTTAATTCCACCTGCCTGAAGGAGGGTCTCCTACCAAAATAATAATAATAATAATAATAATAATAATAATAATAATAATAATAATAATAATAATAATAATAAAAACGGAGATTAAAAACAATAATGGTATAAATAAAAAGGTATTGATAATGGCATTAATAAAAACAAACAAAACTCCGTAAATGAGTATATACTAAACTCAAACTGTTATTTGCAGAAATATTCTAATTGACCAAATTCTCTTTTTGATATCGTTATGAATGAAGTTTGTAGCGGCTGCGGTATCTTTAACGAGCATCTAGAAGTTGTTGAGTTAAAAAAAAAAAGAAATACCACACTATTGCACTTCATTTCCGTTGCAAACTTTGCAACAAAACCCATCGACTTCTAAATCACTTCAAAGTTTTATGACGGCAAAGTACTACTTAGGAATGGCAAGTGAAGTATTCCTTGAATTATTAGGTAATGTTCTTATATCATCTTTGCTTAAGTTTATTGTATTGGCTTTTACAATAGATCCAGACTCATTGAAACTCGGTAGTTTCTTGTAGTCTCTGCAACCACATTATCCTTGTGAACTAGGGATAGAGTCATCAGCAGCCATTGCCAGGCTATCCTTGGTCCTAGCTTGGAAGGAGAGGGGTCTTAGGTGAAGATCATGTAAATACAGTCAGCCTCTAAGGCATTGACCTGTTCCTTGCTTCTTCCATTCATGAGAAACCTTTTAACTTTTATTCAAGTAGTGTCTTCATCCTTGCCACCCCTGTGAAGTAGGAGTTGGTGGTTTTTTAGAGTCTATGGTCGATACTAGGTCATCAGTAGCCATTGCCTGGCTTTCCCTGGTCTTAGCTTAAAGGACGAAAGCGAGTCAGGAAACATACGAATACGAGTTTTAATCTAGTGAGCAAATGCTTGATGATTAAAATATCTAGGGAATTACCTTATCAACTGTTTAGAAC
>NC_090753.1:13573533-13578533 GCF_036898095.1 Palaemon carinicauda
ATACCTATAAATTTCCCTTGCACTTTCTCCTCACTTAAAATTTCAAACGCCTCTTTTTCCTATATTCAACAAACACTAATTGTTTATTTTCTAGCCCTAATTATCATGCATACTAGGTTCATACTTACTCATTTTCAATCAATTATACATCCCATTCTCACGAAAATTTATCCTTTTCCTTCCACACACACAGGAGGACTCACCCAGTTGAACCCTCTGACTACCAAGTTTCCCGAACATCCTGGCTGGCATAATCCCTTACTCCTAGAAACCCTAGCTATATGTTCATCTATACTTTATTCAGTACATTTAGCTTCCTGTTCCCTACATATCCTCACATAATGCCCATTTTGACCACAATTGCCGCAAATCACATTCGTATGATTACTCCTACATCCGCTCGTTATAAGCCACACCGATAACACTTAACCAGTTTCTCTTTCTTACACTCACTAATACGATGCCTCTCCAGACCAGAAACATGCTCCTAACACCCATCTACAGTCATTCTTTTTATGCCCTACTTTCCCCCACCTATAACCCTTGACTTAACAAATACAACTACCTGTCCTACCTCGTTGCGCATTGGTACTCCCATCTCTCCAAACCTGATTCCCTTGCCTAAACCCTTCATTTGTCCTTACATGTATTCCCACATTATTCGCCCTAACACTCCTATCTACTACACTATCAGCTACCCTCATCGGTCCTCTCGTAACCGCATCTCTAAAACTAACAAATTCTGGCATACTTTCCTCCATTCCAGTTCTCACATTCACAGATGTACTTTCTTTCGTACATCTACCTAACTCGTAATCCTCAACTATCTCTAAAATATCATCACATGCCAATCTTTATTTCGTCCACCTCATCTTCTCCTTACGATTCAAATTAAGAAATTCAGCCACATTCTCAGGTACAATAGCCAGAATCTTCTTCATTAATTCCTTATTCTTATTTATGCCTTCATCCCCATACTTCATCCTAGCTAAAGTTTCCAACCTACATACATACATTGATATCGCTTCTCCATTATTCATCCGTGCCTCATCAAAATCATTCTTACGCGTATACCTAACACTCCCTTTCATATGTTTTACCAGCTCATAATCAACATCCCCTACACTCATTATCACACCATACATCTTCAACAAATACCCTGTCAAATATTTTCCTAAATGCCTTTTACTATCACCATACTTAGCCTGACAGAACCTAAAAATTCATACACATACCTACTGCTATGTTCATTAAATTTTTCATACTTCGGTACCTCTCTCAGAACCACTGTCTTACAAACCTCAACTTTATTATCACTACAATCTTCACTGCCTAATTTCTACTCGTTTCATATATATATATATATATATATATATATATATATATATATATATATATATATATATATATATATATATATATATATATATATATATATATATATATATATATATATATATATATATATATATATATATATATACATATATATATATATATATATATATATTTATATATATATATATATATATATATATATATATATATATATATAATTTATATATATATATATATATATATATATATATATATATATATATATATATATATATATATATATATATATATATATATATATATATATATATATATATATATATATATATATATATATATATATATATATATATATATATATACATATATATATATATATATGCATATACTGTATATATATACTTATATATATGTATATATAAATATATATATATAAATATATATATATATATATATATATATATATATATGTATGTATATATATACATATACAGTATATGTATATATATATATATATATATGTATATATAAATATACATATATATATATATATATATATATATATATATATATATATATATATATATATATATATATATATATATATGTATATATATATATATATATATATATATATATATATATATATATATATATATATATATATATACATACACACATACATATATGTGATTATAAATATATATATATATATCTATATATATTTGCATATATATATATATATATATATATATATATATATATATATATATATATATATGTATATATATATATATACATATTGAGAGAGAGAGAGAGAGAGAGAGAGAGAGAGAGAGAGAGAGAGAGAGAGAGAGAGAGAGAGAGAGAGAGAGAGAGAGAGAGAGAGTGAATCTCTTCAATAGTATCCGAAAAAATAGCTATAAAGATTATATACAAGATAGCTATCTCTCTTATGTTTCATTCTCCTTGGAGACATTTTGAGTACATTTAAGTGTGTGAATCATTCTTCTTCAATTCCAGTCTGTTCGTTTTCTGTTTCCCTGCAGCTTCTAAGTACACACAAGCGATCAAACAAACTAAAAAAGCTTACATTTCTTTTCTCAAAATTTCATAATTGCATTGAATGTTTTTTAATGTTGAACAGGCTGAACAATTTTTTTTATAGCTTATATATGAAATATCTATTTTATTTTTGTTACTGTTTTTAAAATATTTTATCTAAATTTTTCATCACTTTTCTTGTAATTTAGTTATTTCCTTGTTTATTTTCCTCGCTGGGTTATTTTACTTGTTGGAACCCTTGGGCTTGTAGCATCCTGCTTTTTCAACTAGGTTTTTAGCCTACCTAATAATAATAATAATAATAATATTAATAATAATAATAATAAAAATAATAATAATAATAATAATAATAATAATTACCTATATATTTCATCGAATTTTAGTTATGTGAAACATAAATAAATTCTCACATCAATAGTTCCATTATCAATAGATATATTAATAAATTCTTAATTTAGTGGTAGGGGATTTAGTAGTATATTTGAAACGTCCCTGGCTGTCAATCTTCTGGACTGCGGTCAAGACCCGCTCAGACTCGATATTATGTGAGTGAGTCGTTAGGCTGTAACGGAGAAGGGAAATGAATGCAAATAACTATATGTTAACAGTGTATATCTGGTATTCTATCATATCCTGGATGTTGTTACAGACTGGAAACTTAACCTATCACTGTAAACATGTCTTATACTGCTTTTTGGACTTCATTGTATAGCTGGATAACACTATTTCTCCTCTTTGGAATGGTAACCATGCGTGTAAAATCAAAGAAATAGAAGATGGTTGAAAGTCTCATTGAGTGAGCATACAAATTTTAGCCTTGCAGGTGGGAGGGGCTTGCTGAACCTGAATTAGAATCTCATATCGCACTTAACCACCCGTCCATCCTTAGTTAACCATCAGCTGATAAGTGAAGCATTGATGCCGCACGCTTATGTAAACTTAAATATTTTAGTGTTTCTGTGAGTGTTTTCTTTTTTTTCATCTTAGTCTTCATAACGATAAAGTTACGTTTTAGATTATTATATTTATAGTATTATATTTCAACATAAAAAAAGAAAAGTTCTGCCAATACACATTCTAAAAACAATATTTTGCCGAAACGTTTTACGCTCGTGAACCAATCGTGTGGTTGCTGGCGCCTAGCAGCTGTTTGTTTATATCAGCGCGTATGTTTGAGTTTATCCCGAATTTTTTAAATGTTGATAATTGTGAAGATTCCAAGGAGTGATAGAGAGTTTGCTGATGACCCACAACCCACCACATTGCTTGATCGTAGCCTAAATATTGGTCTTTTCTATCATTAAACAAGCATTTTGAGAAAGACAGGCAGCGTCTACTAGCTCTTCACTTCGCGGCCGAACCACTTCTTTTACCTGCTGTTTTATTATTATTATTATTATTATTATTATTATTATTATTATTATTATTATTAGTTTCTTTGCATGTTAGTTTTAATATTATTAATTATTTTTCATTATCAATATTATTTTCTTGTTTATGTTTTTATAATGAATGTACTAAGGTTCAACACGCCCGTACTTTTTATCAACTTTATCATTGTTGTTAGTCTATCATGCGATTGATCATGCCATCAAGCATGTGTCATGCAGTTAATCATACAACGAGTCATGTCCTTAAATGTTCAGATTAAGGTAACCTGATGAAAATTATAAACTATTAAAAAGTAACTCTAGGTTTTTGCTTAGTTCGTGTACCTCTGTATTCTTTTATTTTGTATTAAATCAATTAAGTACTCAAATTGAGAACCAGTAGCATCTTTAGAGTACTTTCTAGTAGATTTTAGGTGTGGAGATATGTTTTTTTTTATATTAGAGCGAAAAATGGGATAAATGATTGCGAGAAAACGAAGCAGTATAATTTTTTAATAGTAAACAATTTCTTTTTTTTCAGGAAAATTGAAGTAAATATAAACTTGAAATTAACTCTCATTTCAATATATTATTTGCATACACATGAACAACTATTTTCGCCTTCCTTCAGATATTCTCTCGATGCTCTTAGTGATTTGTTATACTGATATGAAAGTAATTTTTTGTATCGTTAAACCCATAATTCATCAACCTGATCACACATGATATTAATAAGAATAGTGTTATCTTACTCTTTTTTACTAAACCTTTTGCTCAGTAAAAGACTATTGTTGTTCCTTCAACAGAATAACTAAATATTTTTCCAAAAATTAAAAAAAAAAAAAAAGATTATGACGAAATGTGTATATCATTTCAAAGTGGAATCTCATCCATATTTTGTTTTGTACACTTCAAACACTTTAAAACTTTATGAAATAAAATTTTTACAGAGTTCTGGTAACAAAAAAATGGCTGATGTAGTGCCAAAGGGATTAGTAGTGACATATAAATATTGGACTGCCTATGATGTAAGCATTCAATTAGTAATTCTAAGCCTATTCTAAAGTAAACATACTTAATTCTTTCTAACACGCATTTTATTCATGCATAAAGCAACTACGGTTACATATTCGCGTGAGTTAAATTCTCCATTTTGTGGTATTAAAATTGGCAACTTGAAGTGAGTTGCCAAAATTTTACATGTAAGTAACATTGTGATATGAATTT
>NC_090753.1:13583533-13591033 GCF_036898095.1 Palaemon carinicauda
AACCTTTTTACCTGTGCATCAACTTCGCACGAGGCCAAGTTACATAACTGAGAAACACAATTACTTTACCTTTGATTCAAAACTATATTTCATGTACTAATTCTTTTGGGGGTGATGCCACACGGGTTCACAAAGACTCAATTAAAATGTTTGACATATATTTAATATTTATAGTACACAAACAAAAATCATCAGAGTTACGTTAAAGAGCGAACATTAACATTAACACAAACGAACAAAATTTACGTTACTTGATAAAAATTAAACAAATATCAAACGGGGTTACAGAGTATTCTTATAAGAACATTGCTGCAATGATGCGATGGTTCACGAGGTGATGATGGTCGTCGGATTCACGAGAATAGCTTTTAGTTACTTGCCTTTTGGAGTTAACTGCCCAAAGAGGCCTAGATTCACCTTTCGACCCTGGAAGAAAACTCGGGAGGAGTACAATGTTGTCACATTTACAAAATTACAGGGTTACGTAACATAACATCAATTTAAAGATAAACATCACTTGCTCTAATCGTAACCCAACATACACAAAAAAAGAGGTTTCGTCCAGAAGGCAAGTTCAAATTACTGGCATGTGCCCTTACAATAATCAAACAACATATATAATCTCCACAGGAAGAAGTTTGACAACAATGGGATGTTACATCATTTTATCTGATCTAGATGGATATAATTTGCTAGGAAGTTAGCTTATTACTTTAAGTATTATTATACTAATTCATACAAACTCATTGATATAGTTAATATGATAAAACTACTTCTGTGGAGGAAAATAATCACATTTAAACATATATTCATAGAAACTGGGAACTACATTAGAAAACGAACACACGTAAAACTAAGAATACTTTTATTCAAGGGGAATAAATGTCAATTTTTGACATTCTCCCCCCAAGAAGAATCATAATTAGACATGATGCAACTGTACCCAAAATTCTAAATCAAAACATACACTTAGAGTACATCCATAGAAATTAAATCCTTTCTCTCTTGATCACAGCGGATTGCTGCTGCACGCCGAGGTCTCGCATTATTCAGAGGCACACTATTTCCTTCAAGGTATGACCTTACCTTTGGTTCCTCCATGATTTCTTTCAGGAAATTATTAAATCCAACAAAATTCCGACCATTGTTATATATAATCAGACTCGGCAGAGAATGGTATGCTACAAAGCATCGAAAAGCCAGTAGGAAATCTGAAGCAGTCATGGAATGAGTCAATTCAAAATGAACTGCCCTGCTCGTAGTACAGGTAAATAGACACACAAAGACCTTCTCCTCCAAACCAGTCTCATGATCAAAAATATTAATAGCACCAGTATAATCAACTCCTATTGATTGGAACGGTCTATCATATCTCACTCGTTCTATGGGTAATGGTGGGGGAGGAGGCAAACACAACCGTTTCCTAGTTAACTTCTGACACAAAACACACTTTGATAGAATCGATTTGATTACTTGACGTGCTTTAGGTACCCACAAGGTTTCTCTCAACAATACCAGTACAGAATTGACACCACAATGGTGATTATGTCTATGCAAATGTTCAACTATCAATACTGTTAAATAACTTCTGGAAGGCAATAACATTGGGCACTGAGTATCATAAGACATGGAGGCGTTTTTCATGCGACTCTGAGACCTTATTAGGTCTTCCTCAACAACAAATAAGTTTAACTGATTACACAAATTATTAATATCCATGGACACTCCATGTGAATTCTTATCACAGAGGTACATTCTGGTAGTAGAAAAATGTTGCTTCTGTTCAAGGAGGACAAGTAACTTCATTTCGTTAACAACAAACTTGGAACCTTTACTGCACTTACTAAGAAAGAGCAAAATTGACCTTATGATACGTTTAAGCTTACTTAAATTACTGTAACGTGAGATGTCAATTAATGGGGCTAGAGGTTGTAAAAACTTAGGTTCTGAAAGAATTTCATTAACATGCACAGTTTCTGTAGCTGAAGATTGGAGGTAATCACCAGTTGAAAGCCATTTTTGACCATTCCACCACAAGGAATTTTGCGATAAATCTTTACTATTACTACCTCTGGATAGAATATCAGCTGGATTATCCTTAGAGGGGGTATACCGTAGGGGAAACTTGAACTCATTAATTTCAGTGACTCTGTTTCGTACATAGGGAATTTTACTATAATTGTTCTTCACCCAACAAATAGAAACCATGGAGTCACTCCAGAGAGTGCAAGAACTCAATCTTAAATCCTCATTCTGCGTTAATCTTCCTGCAAGTTTCGCACCCAAGGACAAGGCTGTCAATTCCAAACGCGGAATAGTCCGTTTTAGGGTTTGGTGCCACTTTACACTTACTGACCAGTAAATTGCTTACACTTCTCTTGAAATCACTCACATATGCAGCAGCTCCATATGCCTTGTTAAAGGCATCACAAAATTCATGTAAGTAGGAAGATTCAGGATGTACAACAAACCTAGGAAACCTTAAACTTTCTACATTTCTAAAACACTTACAATTTTCTTCAAACCTTGAACATAATGATTCTGGTAAAGGGTCATCCCACCCGTAGTTACTCCACAAAAATTTCAGAAAATATTTACCTCTTACCTGTATTGGTGACAATAATCCTAGAGGATCAAACATCCGAGCTACTACTGATAAAACCTTTCGTTTGGTTAAAGGTCCTTTATGCTCACAATTTACTCCCTTTAGTGACATCTCATCTTGTGCTAGATACCACTCTAAACCCAAAACGTTTACTCTTTCTTTACTAACGTCTATGGTTCTGTTGAACTCTGAATCATTACTGACCCATTCTAGTAGAAGCATATTAGCGTCTTCAAGAATCTCACTTATTACTGGATACTCATCCATCAAGACTGACACATCCTTGTAAGTTTTACTAAAATTATCTACATAGAAATTCTTCATCAGAGATGATGCAAGAGGATTATCATGTAAAGATAAATGATGCCAGAGGGTTTGCTGCAAGAGAAAGGGTGAGCACGTAGCTCCAAAACAAACTACACAAAACCTGTAAGTTACAGTTGACTTCAAATCTGAGGGATCAGTTATCCATAGAAATCTGCAATAATCACGACAATCAGGTGAAATGCCTATCCTTAAAAAGGCTTTACCGATATCTGAAATCACAGCTTCTGGGTTTGTACGGAAACTCAACAGGGCATCGAAAAGTTTAGTAGTTAATGAGGGACCAGTTAATAAACAATCATTTAAGGAAAGTTCTCCTTTAGTCTTTGAAGAAGCATTAAAAACTATTCGAATGGGAGTGGTTTTGGAATCCTTCAATACAGCATGATGGGGTAAATAATGCCCGATAATAGGGGTACCTGCAGAAATTAATTCTATAAACCCAGACTGAACGTAATCTTTGATAATCTTATCATATTTAGCATACTAGGAGGGGTCAGATTCAAATCTATGTAACAAGGAATTTAATTGACCAATGGCTATTCTATAATTAACAGGCGATCTACTTTCGTCTTTAAATGGTAAGGACACTTCATATTTATTGTCAACCCTTTTAACTTTATCCTTAAAACACTTAACTGATTTTCTTTCTTCAGGACTAATTTCAGATTGACGAATACCAACACTTTCTAAATCCCATAATCTTCTAACTTCACAACAAGTATTAATAGGAATTTCCTCTACTTCTATTCTGGAACAACATACATTTGATGTAGTAATCTCATTAGATTCTACGTCGTCATAAGACCAACTAGGAAGGGGTCCAAAAATTAGTGCACCACCAGAACTATTCAATATCTGTATTCCAGAGCAAATTTGACTGTTCTGAATGAATTTTCCATAATAATCAGCGACAATGACTAATTCTATACTATTTACTTCATCTGAATTTAAATCATTATCTGCTAATTTCATGCCTTTACTCGTCAAGAACGCTGCTGACTTACATAATCCTGGAGAATAAATTCTGGAATTAACTCTATCGAATGAAATGGTATTAATGACAGTACGAATTTTACCTAGTCTCACCACAACTCTTACTATATCACAATCAACTTCCATGGCATCACTGCCAAATGGTTTTACCTTTAAGGCTACCGTTGCTATGGACGATAGATTAAGCTTATGGGCTAATTCCGTTGCAATAAACGTTCTTTGCGCACCAGAATCAAAGAGTGCTCTCTCAAAGGAGCGATGTCCATTGCCTGACACAATTACGCTAGCAGTAGGAAGAGCAGTCGAAACAGAAATCTTATTATTCTGAGAATGATCAATTCCCAAAGAAGCAGTCATAACTACGGGGGAATCACCTTTACTAACAGCACCTTTGGGATCCTTATGAGAATTCCCATTAACATCTGATTGACTAACAGCACCTTTGGGATCCTTATTAGGACACCCATTAACATTTGATTGACTAACAGCACCTTTGGGATCCTTATTAGGACACCCAAAGTTAACATTTGATTTACTAACATTAGTACTATTTACACTCAACTTTGGTGAAGCAGGATTTACAGGGTTTTCTGTTTTCTTACAAATCATCGGGTAATAAGGACCATCACATATATTACATTTAGGCTTATTCCTACATTCAGAGAATAAATGACCTCCTTTGAGGAAAGCAAAACATAATCTTAAACATTTAACTCTGTCCCTTCTACTATCAACTGTTTTGAAAGTCTTACAATCGCGAGAAGCATAGTTCAATGAGCAAAACACACAATTATTGTAAGGACTACTATTACTAGGTTTACTGTTACTTGGTTGTGCTCTCTGCACGTTAGGCACATTTGAGGGAATTACTTTAGAATAGTTGCCCTGATCCCATTTTCTTTTATTAGAATTCTCACCTTCGTGACAAAATACCACCAATTCACAACCATATTTCAAACCTGAGGAAATTTGCTTTAAATCAAGAGACATACTATTATGTTTATCAGCTATAGCCTTACGCGTTTCAGGTAATAATTTCTCGCATATTATACTAGAGAAAATGGGGTTCATGGCTTCTACATCTAAATTCAATGTTTTCATCTGTAAAATAATTTTTTCATAATCCAATTTAAAGGTGTTCAAATCCTCTATTGAATGACTGGGAGGGACTAAATGTGTTAATTTGGACATGAGTCTACGTTTGAAGTTTTCCTTATTATCATACTTCTCCTTAAGGGTCTGAATAGCTACTGAATAATTGGCATTAGTGACAGGCAAACCTTCTATGGCTTTGAGGGCGTTATCCCTTAAACTAGCTCTGAGTATAGAAAACTTAATTACATCGGAAATATCCCTACGATCGTGAACCAAACTGTTGAATATATCCCAAAATGCAAGCCATTGTTCTTCCCCACAGCTAAATTCAGGTCTCTTGATTTCTGGGAGTTTAGGGGGAGGGAGAAGATTAACGGGAGCCGAAGGAGGAGGCATAACAGGCCGTTGATTTCTATCTCTAGCGTCAATCTCGCTCATAGTTTGCTGAGTAGCAGCAATAGCTTTCCTTACACATCTGGTTATTGCTCTATAACTTCTACATAACTTGTCATATTCCCTATCCTGTGAAATAATCGTCACATTCTGTGACCAACAATCTTCAAAACGTCGTAGTTCCTCAGTAAGACAACGTTCATACATTACAAGAGTCGATTTTGGTGTATCGGTATCACCAATACAGCTACCTGACTCATCGAGCAAATCTTGTAAATAAATAATTTCCCTTTCAATAACTGCCTTAATCTTGGACTCCATTATCTCGTTAATGAATCAATAACAAACTTGAACAATATCAGAAAATATATGGCAAATTATCTAACCCTGATTGAAATATAACATGCACTAAATGCTAGGCAATTTGACCACGTGCTCTTAAATACATTTGGTCACGAAACCTAAGTTCAAAAAATGGCAACGAAATTCAACAAAAATTCTTCACAGAGTAATTAAGAAACAAATAATGTTCCATAAAACAGATTACTTGGTAAAACACTACAAGTAATTCAATACCTTACCCTGCTCACCAAATAACTTTGGACACGTGCCAGCTATACTAGAATGACTTAGACGCCGACCATCAACCACGTGAACTTTATCGCAATTTATCTTTAACATCCAAAAAAATTCTTTGTGAATCGTTATGGCATCCGGTTCGAAGGACCAGAAAATGTGGTAAAATACTGGGCAATTTACAACCACATAAATTAACCTTTTTACCTGTAAACCCTCGTGCATTAACTTCGCACGAGGCCAAGTTACATAACTGATAAACACACTTACTTTACCTTTGTTTCAAAACTATATTTCTTGCACTAATTCTTTTGGGGGTGATGCCATACGGGTTCACAAAGACTCAATTAAAAAGTTTGACATATATTTAATATTTAAAGTACACAAACAAAAATCATCAGAGTTACGTTAAAGAGCGAACATCAACATTAACACAAATGAACAAAATTTACGTTACTTGATAAAAATTAAACAAATATCAAACGGGGTTACAGAGTATTCTTATAATAACATTGCTGCAATGATGCGATGGTTCACGAGGTGATGATGGTCGTCGGATTCACGAGAATAGCTTTTAGTTACTTGCCTTTTGGAGTTAACTGCCCAAAGAGGCCTAGATTCACCTTTCGACCCTGGAAGAAAACTCGGGAGGAGTACAATGTTGTCACATTTACAAAATTACAGGGTTACGTAACATAACATCAATTTAAAGATAAACCTCACTTGCTCTAATCGTAACCCAACATACACAAAAAAAAAGGGGTTTTGTCCAGAAGGCAAGTTTAAATTACTGGCATGTGCCCTTACAATAATCAAACAACATATATAATCTCCACAGGAAGAAGTTTGACAACAATGGGATGTTACGTCATTTTATCTGATCTAGATGGATAAAATTTGCTAGAAAGTTAGCTTATTACTTTAAATATTATTATACTAATTCATACAAACTCATTGATATAGTTAATATGATAAAACTACTTCTGTGGAGGAAAATAATCACATTTAAACATATATTCATAGAAACTGGGAAATACATTAGAAAACGAACACACGTAAAACTAAGAATACTTTTATTCAAGGGGAATAAATGTCAATTTTTGACAATTACTATTATTATTATTATTATTATTATTATTATTATTATTATTATTGGTTTTTTTGCATGTTAGTTTTAAAATTATTAATCATTTTTCATTATCAATATTATTTTCTTGTTTATGTTTTTATAATGAATGTACTAAGGGTCAACACGCCCGTACTTTTTATCAACTTTATCATTGTTGTTAGTCTATCTTGCGATCGATCATGCCATCAAGCATGTGTCATGCAGTTAATCATACCACGAGTCATGTCCTTAAATGTTCAGATAAAGCTAACCTGATGAAAATTATAGATTATTAAAAAGTAACTCTAGGTTTTTGCTTAGTTCGTGTACCTCTGTATTCTTTTATTTTGTATTAAATCAATTAAGTACTCAAATTGAAAACCAGTAGCATCTTTAGAGTACT
>NC_090753.1:13596033-13601033 GCF_036898095.1 Palaemon carinicauda
CCAGACTAGTCCTTGTTGCTGTTCTCGGGGGAGGATAAGTTCTTCCCTTGGGAGTAGCAACGCCTTCCTTGCTTTGGTGCTCTGGAAGCTGGCAAGTATTGCTGGCCTTTCCCCTTAGATCTCCCTTAGGCTAAGATAAGTTTCTTGGCTGCGGGTGATCTGTCACTAAAGCAAGGTTGGCAGGACCCTCTTGTCCCTTCCCCTTCTTTCTTCTTAATGGCCGAGCCATTACTGTACTGTACGTCGTTCTACATCTGGACCTAGTATAGGTTAGGATGTGGAATTGACTCAGCCCCTTGCCGGCCGGCAGATCTGCTGGCCGGCAAGGGTCTTATGTTTTCGAGTGCTGCCCGGACCTCTCTTGGTCCCTCATCCATGCCTGCCGGCAGAGCCGGACGGCATTGGTCAAGGAAGCCTGAATTAGTTACTCCCCTTCCTTATATTCACTCTTTCGGTTGCCGGGCTTGGAGGTTTTGTACACTCTTATCCCGGCATCCATTCTATTTTTCTTTTTCTTCTAGTGCTGTACTTGTCCCGGCTGCCGGCCTATGAGGCCGGCAGCCGGGCAGGTGTAGTCCTCTGGTTCTTTTGCTGCCAGCTGGCATCGGTCTTGTACCTTTGCCGGCCGGCTTATGTCAGCCCTTGTCTGCCGGTCACCAAGAGTGTAGCCGGCAGCTGGGTACTACCTTGTGTAGTTGCTGGCCGGCAGCCATTGCCGGCCAACACTGGCTGTTACCGGCCGGCAGTTGCTGACGACCGGCACAGGCATTTGAACCAGAGTGCTGCCGCCCTATAGCTGTAAAGTAGTATACTTTAAAGCTAGTTGTGGTGTGTGCCGGCCGGCAAAGGCAGGCCGGCACACATCCCCCTATATTGTACTAGTATTCTTCAGTATAACATATACAGTAAGAAGAAAACTATGGTAAGGGTTTTGGTACAGCACTGTGTCTTCTAACACTATTGTTTTTTCTTGCACATCCCTTTGCTGTTGCCCTACAGATAGGAAGCTGAGTTCTTCCCTGTCTATTATCAAGGATTTTAAAATCATTGCTTAGGTGTGAGCTCCACCTGTTTCCTCTGGAAACCTTGCATTGGTTACTCTAGAAGAGATAAACCATTTTGATTTTATTATCTGGAAGGCTGCAACAATGGGTTGTGAGGGAAACACAAGTGTGTGTCTTTCCTTTCTGAATTGTTATGCTATACTATGCATATCCAGTGATACATAGTTCACTTGATACTCCTGGAAATTTCTTCTCTTTACAGAAGGACACTCCGAAGTGGGGAAGTGCTTTCTGCAATGTCAGCAGCAAGAACCTCTGCGGACATGAGTTTTGTAGGAGACACGCAGCATACGCTGTCTCCAAGGATGATCTCCGGTATTGGGACCCTCAGGTATGTACTGTGTGCACTAACCTGATTACTGAGACATTTAAATAGCTAGGAAGAAGCTTCGTTCCTGGGTAAGGGGCTTCCAAAAGAACACTTCTGGCCCTTATCTTCCAAGTGAGAAGATGAGGGCGTATCCTTTCCCTAAGGCATCAGCTGATGCAGTGATTCCCCAGCCTCAAGAGGAGATCCCCTAAGTTCAGATCCAGGTGGATGCTGAAGTCGCGGTCGCGATGCAAGACATCCAGCTAGATGACAGGATGTCTGATGTGGACGGGTGTCAGGAGGAAGACCTCCTGGCAGAAGCCCCGGATGAAGTTCAAGCCCCTCTATATCGGCCGGTCTCCCAGTAGAGCTGGGACAGGCCCTCTCTTCTATTGTTGGAATGATCCAACAAATGCAGAAGGAGAATCAGAAGAAGGCGGCTGCAATGGAACTGCGAATGCAGTGCCTTGCAGAATCACATGGGCCCCAGAAAAAGCTCAATGTGAAAGACCTTCCCTTGTGCACAGATGCTAACCCATGGAGGTATGCTGAGCACATGCCGATGACGACTGGAAAGATCGTCATCTCGGATAAGCTGGGCTCAGTTCCCCTGGATGGTGGAATTCTGGCCCAGCAAGGCATCATATCCGGACTGTTATGTCCGGCTGAGGAAGGAACCAGCTTCAAAGGAGGAGACAGAGCCGAAGGAGGTCATAGTGATGGACCATGCTAAGGCTCAAGCTCTACTTTCATCCTCGATGAAAGAGAGGGGCTTCTCTAACTCAAAGGTAGCCGCATTGAATAGGAAGCTCCCTTCCTTTGTGTCCTCGCCTACTAGAGCCTTCCCCTTTTTACAGAAAGGGTTTCTGGCTGTACTAAAAGCAATCGAGGCCAGCAAGTCTTGCCCCTCCCTAGAGGAGTGTAAACCCCTGTCGCTGGCCCTGCCTATGGACCACAAAGACTGGAAGGACGTCCATCTTACGTTCTCAGTGGGAAAGTTGGAGGCTGATATTGCCGGACGTCAGTTCGGCAAGGACCTCCCTAAGCTGTCTGACTTTCTTTTGCGAAGTGAGTTCGATACAAAAGAAAGACTGTCTGCCTCAATGTCTCTTAAGACTACTCTCGAGACGATGGCAAGTGACCCCAAGGTCCATGAAATGTTCATGGTAGTGGCCAAGCCTCATCTGGCCACAGTGACGAAGGACCTTTATGGCTTCGTCAAGGCAAGGAGAGCTTGTAGGGAGTTCGTGTTTACCTCGGCTACGGTGAGGCACGAGCCAAAGAAACTAATCTCCTCTAACATTTGGGGAAAAGACCTTTTCCCTACTGACTTGGTCAAAGAAGTTGTTGATAAGGCCGCCTTGGAGAATAGAAACCTTCTCCAGAAGTGGGGCCTGGCTATCAAAAGAAAGTCTTCCCCGGATGAGGGTCCTCAACCAAAGAGGAAGACTATGAGGACTAGGCTACCGTCTCGGCCAGCCAAGCCTCTTAGACAGCAACAGCAACTGCAATTGCCATTGCCCCCAGTGCCCCAGATCGTGGCACAAACCCCGACCACCTTTCAGTGGGTACCCCAGACCGTGTCGACACAGTCCACGGCATTCACCCCAGCGTTCGAAGGGCAGTCTACTTCCTTTCGAGCAAAGCCTACAGGAGCAGCCAGAGGCTCGTCTAGACGCCCCTCAAGGGGAAGGGGATTCAGGGGTGGTCGTGGTCAGGAAGGCAAGACCTCAGGACGGCAGTCCAAGTGAGGTGATACCGGTAGGAGGGAGACTTCTGAAATTTCGGGATCGGTGGACCTTCGATCCCTGGGCCCACAGCCTACTCAAGAATGGACTGGGCGGGAGCTGGTACAGCACTGCACCCCCGTGCCTTCGGTTTTTCCAACACTCCACCACCGTTATGGAGGAGTACGTTCAAGAACTGTTGGAGAAAAAAGGTGATCCGAAGGGTGAAGCCCATCAATTTCTAAGGGAGGCTGTTTTGTGTTCCCAATAAAGACTCGGAAAAGCTCAGAGTCATTCTGGACTTGTCGCCACTCAACAAGTTCATAGTGAATTGCAAATTCAAAATGCTAACACTGCAACACATAAGGACCTTACTGCCCAAGAGGGCATATTCCATCTCTATAGACTTGTTAGACGCCTATTGGCACATTCCAATTAGCCATCGACTCTCCCCCTACCTAGGTTCAGGCTACAACGAAGACTATACGCCTTCGGAGCCATGCCATTCGGGCTAAACATAGCCCCAAGGATTTTTACGAAGCTTGCGAGCGTAGCTCTCAAACAATTACGCCTAAAGGGAATTCAGGTAGTAGCCTACCTGGACGACTGGTTGGTGTGGGCAGCATCCGAGACAGAATGCTTGCAAGCTTCCAGTCAAGTGATCCAGTTCCTAGAGTACCTAGGCTTCAAGATCAACAGAAAAAGTCTCGACTTTCTCCATCTAAAAAGTTCCAGTGGCTGGGAATCCACTGGGACCTTTTGTCACACCGTTTTTCCACCCCGGCGAAGAAAAGGAAGGAGATAGAGGGTTCTGTCAAGAGACTTCAAGATTCCGAAAGGATATCAAGACACGAGCAGGAGAGAGTACTGAGCTCTCTCCAGTTTGCTTCGGTGACAGACCCAGTGCTAAGAGCACAGCTAAAGGATGCAATCGGAGTTTGGAGAAGTTATGCATCAAACGCGTGAAGAGATCTGAGAAGACCAGCCGCTTCGGCTAAGTACTCTTCTCAGGCCTTGGTCCCAAGCCAGACATCTAAAGAAGTCGGTTCTTCTTCAGCCACCTCCCCCGTCGGTGACGATTCACTCAGATGCCTTGAAGGAGGGATGGGGAGGTCACTCTCATCGGAAAAAAGTCCAGGGGACTTGGTCCAGGCTATTCAAGACCTTTCACATAAAACTTTCTAGAAGCTAGGGCAGTGCTCCTTACCTTGAAGAAAGTCTCCCCGCGTCACTCAATCCACATAAGGTGGTGATAGACAGCGAGGTAGTTGTGAGATACTTGAATCGACAAGGATCGAGGTCACCACCTCTCAACCAGGTGATGTTGGCCGTCTTCCGATTGGCGGAAAAGAAGAAGTGGTACCTGTCGGCAGTTCACCTTCAAGGAGTCCGCAATGTGACAGCGGACGCTCTATCCAGGTTCACACCGATAGAGTCAGAATGGTCCTTAGACGCAGGATCATTCTCCTTCATTCTGAATCAGTCCCAGAACTGCAGATAGACCTCTTTGCGACGAAAGACAACAAGAAGTTGCCCCTGTACGTGCCCCGTACGAGGACCCCTTAGCGGAAGCAGTGGACGCGATGTCCCTCGACTGGAACAGATGGTCCAAGATTTATCTGTTCCCTCCTCACAACCTTCTGTTGAGGGTCCTCAACAAACTGAGATCCTTCAAAGGGTAGCGGCAATAGTGGCCCACAAGTGGCCGAACAGCATGTGGTTCCTCCTGGCATTGGAACTGTAGCTGAAGTTTGTACCACTACCAGATCCAGTTCTGACCCAGCGAGTCCAGAAGTCAACTGTCTGCGCTTCATTACAGAAAACCCAGACCCTGCAGCTCATGATTTTCTCTCCCTAGCGGTGAGAAAGCGTTTCGGGATTTCGAAAGCCAGTATAGAC
>NC_090753.1:13608533-13613533 GCF_036898095.1 Palaemon carinicauda
CATCGCAGTATTAAATGGCAGGTTTTACAACACTAACTGCCACCACCACATAATGCTTCAGATCATGGACCTGCTTAGCATAGTGTTTGTAGAACACTCTGGATGATTTCCATCCAGTATATGAGAGCAGTCGCTCGAATTCCATATACTAAAAAAAAGTTCAGTGATGAAGCAATTTTTCTTGGATCATGACCTGCGGGAGTTTTGTCAAGATACGCTCTACGAATAAAGTAGGTGAGCTTTACCCTCAGTTGTTTCAGGGATAAGTTTGATCCAGAGGTTTCTCCTTTAAAGAGCTGTCCTCCCCTGAAATCTGAAGTTCTACGAAGATAGACCTTTAGACACTCTACAGGACATAGAGAGACATCTTCCTTCAGAGGGCATATTCTCCAGGGACCCCACCTCTTAGTGGGTAGCTCGTTCTTAGCAAGAAAGGTTGGATCAGGGAAAATATTTAGTTCTTCTGCTTCTGTGAACTGAATGTGGCCCTTATCTCTAGATAGGGCCACTATTTCACTAACTCTAGCCCGGGAGGCTATAGCGAACAGAAAGTTAACCTTTTGGGTTAGATCCTTAAGGGAACAATCTTCATTGTTCACCGATGAAGCATAATGTAGGACCTTGTCCAAAGACCAAGAGATGGGCTTTGGTGGTGGTGCACGCCTAAACTTTGCAAATGCCTTCAGAATCTTATTAAAGATTTCATTCACCAGATCCACTTGAAAAGCATATAGAAGAGGTCTAGTCAAGGCTGAATTGCACGTAGTTATCGTGTAGGCCGCCAGACCTTGATTATGAAGGTGGACAAAGAAGGACAGACAGAAGTTCATTGAAATTTCTATCCGTCCTTTTGCTTTCACGAACGCAATCCACTTTTTCCAAGAAGACTCATATTGTGTTCTATTTGACTTAGACTTGTATACTAATAATTCTATATTGCCTTCTAGGATCCCAAATCTTTTTCTAACCGCTAGAGCAAGAAAATCATGAAATGAAGGGTTCGAGTTATCCATGATAAAAGGAAGGCAATAAATTTCTGAACCTTCTGATATAGACCTAGGTTCAGAGCTAGGGCCAGCCTCAGCTTCATTTCCTTCATTAAGGAGGACAGATTGCTCTTGGGCTACTTGGGAGCCAATAGAGCTACTCCCCCTTTGAAGTATTTGAGCCTGTTAAGGACCTTCAGCAGGTGATTGGATGGGATGAACAGGAATACCTGAGTCCATCCCTTCCATACTAGAGACATGCTGTCTATAAACTCCACTAGAGGATCCTTGTATGGGGCTACATATCGAGGTAGTTTCTTGAAGACGCTCGTGATGAAGAGGTCGATCTTCAGTTCTGGGACTTGTTCCCATCTGGGAGGGAATAGGTCTGCGTCCATGAACCATTCCAACTCTATCAGCTTGAACCAAAATAGAGCATCCACTGTCACATTGTGGATCAATTGTATATGAACTGCTGACAGGTGCCCTCCCTTTAAGAAAGGGATGGGTAACTTCACCTAGATTGTATGAGACGTTCCTTAACATTGTCGATTGCAACGTCTCATATCGCTTCGGTGTCCCAGATCAGTCGTAGGAAGTCTAATCTGTGTGGAGAGAGCTTCCCCACTCATGACAGGACCAGCATAGTCATGGGACTTTCGGGATTTGAATTTTGTTAGTGAAGCGATTAAAGAGGGACCGATATCGGTCTTTTTAGATATCTTCGAGCGTTTGATGCGTATATTTCCCAGGCTCTTGAAGCATCTTTCCGCTGTCCTCTTAGCACTAGTTCTGTCACTATTGCGAACTGGGAAGAGTTCAGAGCTTCTCCCTGTTAGCGTCTTGGAAATCTGACTGATTATCTGAGTCTCTTGACCGACCTTGCGATCTCCTTTTATATTCCCAAGGGAAAGGAGAGTTGGTGTGACCACAGGCTTCAATGGGTTTTCAGCCAGTGAAACCTTTGAGCTGGAGAGAATCAAGACTTCTAGAAGCTTATCTTGCATCCGCGATGTCCCGGGAACCGAGTCATTTCCTTGGATGCACATAGACCAGCCACTTAGGGTGCTGCCCACCCCAGCCTCTCGTCCAGGTATAATGTTGTCTGAACCATTTCTAGGCTAGATTTTTATGTGACCAAGTCTGCCAATCTTATCAAGATATTTAGGACTGTGTCTAGTCCAACACATATCTTTCCTAGGATGTACGTTACTATCTTTAATTTTAATTCTAGATAGGAGGGGAGGGGGTGATTGACTGGAAGTTGCCACAGGACATCTTTCAGGTCTAACAAGGCTATGAACACCCCTTTTTGAACCAAGGTCCATATGTTCAGAAGGATTAACATTCTGAACTTGCTGTTTTATATGAACTTGTTGAGTGGCGACAAGTTCAGAACACAAAACAGCCTTCCTTGGAACTCGATGGACTACAGTGTCCTTACCACCTGTATGCTCTAGAGCTCTCAGGTATACTCCTCCTGGAGGGTTTTGGATTGTAGGAGAAGGTAAGGAAATGATGGTGGAGACATTTCTGTTTCCCATTATAGTCCCATCTTGATTAGGTCTTGGACCCAAGGATCGAAGGTCCGACGATCCTGAAGGAACCTCCCTCCTACCAGAAGCATCTTCATGCTTCGAATAATCAATAGGTTTTAACTTTTGACCACCTGCCTGTGGCGCTGTGGTCACTGTAACCGTGGGATGTTGTTGAACAGCCCGGATATTTCCAGCCTTTCCCGTCTTTTTTTTTAGGTTGGGGACCCACAACCATGGAAGATTTTCTCTTCGAAAGAATGCCCCACTTTTGGAGAAGACTTATGTTCTCCATGGTGGCGCTCTTAATCACTTTCCTAGCTACCTCGTCTGGGAAGACGTCTTTACTCCAGATGTTGGAAGATATTAGCTTCCTGGTTTCGTCTTTCACTGTTGCAGTAGCAAACACAAACTCTCTATATGCTCTCCTAGCCTTCATAATGGCGTAAAGGTCCTTCAATAAGGTAGCCATATGCATTCTGGCTAGGACCATGAGTATGTCTGGGGTATTTTGATAGGTTGAACAAGGGTGGCTACTACTCTCTCCTTTGTCTCTTGTTCATTATACAAGAGAAGCTCAGATAGTTTAGGGAGACGTTCGTTAAATTGTCGACTGGCGACATCCGAATCTAATCTTCCTACTGAAAAAGTTAAATGGACTTTCTTCCAGTCCTTTTCCTCTCTGGGAAAGGCTGGTGACAGAGGCTTGCACTCCTCGAGTGCAGGACATAGTATACCCGCCTCCACTGCCTTGGCAACAGATTTAAATGCCTTCCCCATAAAGGGGAATGAGATTGAAGCAGAAGCAAGAAATGAAGGGTGCCTGTTATTCAGAAAGAGTACCTTCAACTCCGAGTAACCTGCCTTTTTCAAGCTACTTGACAGGATAGCCTGTGCCTTATCATGGTCGAGAATCATGACCTCCTTCGATTCCGTTCCTTTTCTTGACTTTGGTTCATACCTCAGTCGAACAAAACAAATTAGGGAAAGCATCAAAGCTTGGCCAAAATTGGATTTTGTCCAAAGGAACAGCACCCATCTTCTCCGGGATGTAGAGTTTGCCATTGAAAATTGGCATCAGCTCCATAAACCTCCAGGGATTGGTTTTGGAGCATGTCGGTTGGTCTTGATCCATGGATCGTTTGAATGACCCTTGGGAAGCGACAAGAGAAGCTTTGCGAGACTCTATCTTGCCTTTTACTTCCTGCTTTTCGTTTTGTTTATGAAAGATCCCTATTAGTTTATTCACTTGGTTACATAATTGTTCCAATCTATCTAATAGGGGGGTAGAAGACGAAGATGTCGACGTTGATGGCTCAAGAGCCGGCATAGGCAGAGGCAATGCCGACACGACATTTTCCTCTTCTACCCTGGGGCACTTCCTGCCCTCTTTCCCAAAGGCTATCTGGCCGTCAGGGGATGTAATTGGTGCCTGAGGCCCCACTATTTCCTTAATTGCCTTCGGCAATAGTAGCTTACGCGTCCTATCATTAGGTATGAAAGGTCCCGGAGAGATTTTCTGGAAGCCTCTCACCCAGTTGCGTAATTTGTACTGGGCTGTATCCCTAGTCTCTCTAAACTTGGGATTCTCGAAACCTTCGGACATTAAAGTCCGACATCTATTGCAAACCTGCGGGTTCCAATGATGTAGGGATCCGGAAATAATATTGCAGGGGGCATGAAACCTGCAAGTAATATGACCGTAAAAATACTTACTCTAGGCCATGCAGAAGGCTGCAGCACAAGTTATCTGGTGTTCCTCCTGTAAAGAAAGGAAAACAGAATGAGTATACAAAGGATTATCTCTCAGATAATCAATATGCAAAGGTCATCTTTTAACAGAATAACTTAGGATAGTAAGCTATAAAGGGATAGTAGGGGACACATACTTGTGTACCCCCTGCAAGCAAATGCTGTTACCTCCCCTCGGTATTAACTATATGGACATTCCTCTATCAAGGAACTCCAACTAAAAGGGCTCTTACCCCTAGGGGTAGAGAAGTACTAATTCATTGTCCTTTTTTTTTTAATACTATGGGGTCAGGAGGACTGATACTCAATCAGAATATTGAAGAAATATTATTCTTTCAATATAGGAGCGGTACCAGCAGAAGCTCGCACAAGGGTACCCAAGCTCTGTTAGAAATTACTCTTGTATAATGGTACTGTAGTTTTCTATTTGCAGTATATTGCAAATTACTGGGTACTGTACAATTATAAATTGTAGTTCAGACAATATGCTGCCTTTGTAGCAAGCATTTGACAGCGTTGACCAGCTGGCATGACGCCAGCTGGACTAGGAAAAATAAAGACACATATTTGTGTATCCCACTCAACCTATTTGCCGTGGCCTTCCTTACAATATTAAATTATAGAGTTTCCTGATCAGGGAGACTCAAGGATAAAGGCTCTACCCTTTAAGGGTTAGGATTGTAACACCCCGGCCTTGAAGATATTTAATATTGAAGGGTAATCCAAA
>NC_090753.1:13636033-13638533 GCF_036898095.1 Palaemon carinicauda
TAGCTTGAGAAAAAGGAGTTTTGAACGGTAACCATACGTATTGTATATATGGTCAATTTCTAGGGCATTGTCACTGTCCCTTTCCTCTGTCATTTATGAGCGACCATTGAACTTTAAACCTTTACAAGAGCATAAGCTTGCAATTATTATTCTAATGAGACAACATTTCATCCTTGTAGTGCATCGTCTTCATATGGTGAATGATTTTCCATAAACTTGGATAAAATACTTAAAAAATATACGGATACTAATTGTTGATTGATAATTCTCCAGCCGAAACCATGTTCTCCAGAGCGAACACCGGACTGAATTATGAATATTTTAGCGAATGAATCTATCAATGAGATTTAATCAGACCAATTTCCTGGAGACCAGTGTCCTGGAGCACGCTTAGAGGAATTATATTTTGATACCGCTCTTTTTCCAACTAAATTTATTATTAATAATAATAATAATAATAATAATAATAATAATAATAATAATAATACTAATAATCTTATAAATAAAAATAATTCTAGAGATAATAACAATGTTAATGATTTTAGTGATAATGTTGTACTAATTTCAATTATTTTAATAATATTACCAGGTTTCATAGTATTAGTAATAATAGTAATTACACAAATAATGATAATTTTGCTAAATAGAAAAAATAATAACTTTAATAATTTTGATAATAATATTAATTTTGATATTTTAAACAAAAAGATTTTCATAATTTTGAAAATAATATTGATTTGATAATTTTAATAAAGCAAAATTCATGATAATAATAATAATAATAATAATAAAAATAATAATAATAATAATAATAATGATGATAATAATAATAATAATAATAATAATAATTTTTATATGTATAATACATTTTTTAGTAATTTAAAGAATAAGAAATTTTAAGAATTTAAATAATACTATTTTTGAAAATGTTCATAATTTTAATATTACAAATTTTATAGATTACTACTACTACTACTACTACTACTACTACTACTACTACTACTACTACTACTGATAATAATAATAATAATAATAATAATAATAATAATAATAATAATAATAATGATAATAATAATAATTTTAACTCAAAATGCACGAAAGGAGTCTTAGATTCGCTTTCAAATTCCCTCAAGCTCAAAACATCGTAAAAGTCTGATGCGCAAAGAGTTCTTATAAACAAGATATAAAGGCTCTAAAAATATCATTTGGTAAACCTGATCGATGTTCGTTAAACGTAAAGGTATAATGATAACGGTTTGGAACATATACATTGGATATGTTTTAGTGTCTATATAAATATATATATGTACATATATATATATATATATATATATATATATATATATATATATATATATATATATATATATATATATATATGTATGTATATATATATATATATATATATATATATATATATATGTATATATATATATAACATTGTAAAATGTAATCAGTATTGAAATTAGTTGCATTTACAAATATATTATTATTATTATTGTTATTATTATTATTATTATTATTATTATTATTATTATTATTATTATGTGCAGCCTCATGAGTAAGGTAGTTATATAAAAAAACTGCAGAGATACACAATGAAGAAAAGAAAAAGATTCAATAAAATCACTGTAGTTGGTTACAGGATGTATATAATAAAAAGCCTCTGCTACAGGGCGCTCATAAGGAAACTATAGCAAAGAAAAAGTATGGACATGCATTTTTTTATGGAAATGATGAGGAATAATTCTCATACAACAGTAATTCAGATAATTTATTTTCTGGAAGCCTCATTGTAATTAAATGCACTAAAAATAATGGCACAACTATGATTTTTTAGAGGCAGACACCCGTTCATGTCTTTGACATAAAAGAATTGCTGGTTAAGGCGGCCTTTATCTCTTTCTACTAGACAAAACTGGAATCAATAAAACGTTTCCACAAATCACTGGCGTATTGCGTCTGAAGAGCAATGGCAATCTTTATTCTTTTATTATCATTATTCATTATTGCTATAGAAGGATATCATTGATAAAAAATAGAATGTCAGTCCATATGAAGTTACGTATGAATAATACTACCATATAAAAAATCTAATGCTTATATATTATTTCAAGTGGTTATTAGAACATATATAACAGATTGAAAAAAAAAAGGTTGAAAAATATTTGAAAACAATTTCTAATGAACTATTACAGGGGGCAGTGATTCTAGTTTAAGGGCCACTCATGAATGCAGAGGCCAGGGACAGTAATAATGCCTAGATACTGGCTATATACACATAAGGTGAGCGCCGAAGCCCCTTCTCCACCTAAGCTAGTGATAGGGAGGGCCAGGCAATGGCAGCTGATGACTCAGCAAGTAAACCTATAGGCTCTCCCAAAACACCCATTCTTAGCTCGCAAAGATGATGAGGTTGCAGACACTTAAGGAACTATTGAGCTTGAGTGGGTCTCGAAGTTCATTCCGTTGATTGACAGACAGGGGCGTTTTCAATAAG
>NC_090753.1:13643533-13656033 GCF_036898095.1 Palaemon carinicauda
TCTTAGTGGGTAGCTCGTTTTTAGCGAGAAAGGATGGATCAGGAAATAGTTTCAGTTCTCCCACTTCCGTGAACTGAATGTGACCCTCATCTCTGGATAGGGACACTATTTCACTAACTCTAGCTCCCGAGGCGATAGCGAATAGAAAAATGACCTTTTGGGTTAGATCCTTAGGAGAACCATCTTCATTGTTCACAGATGAGGCATAATGTAAGACCTTGTCCAAAGACCAAGAAGTGGGCTTTGGTGGTACCGCGGGCTTAAGCCTAGCACATGCCTTCGGAATCTTATTAAAGATTTCATTCGCCGGATCCACTTGAAAGGCATATAGGAGAGGCCTAGTCAAGGCTGACTTGCACGTATTCATCGTATTGGCCGCCAGACCTTGGCTATGAAGGTGGACAAAGAAGGACAGACATAAGTTCATTGAAATTTCTTTCGGTCCTTTTGCTTTGACAAACGCAACCCACTTTTTCCAGGAAGACTCATATTGTCTTCTAGTTGACCTGGCCTTGTATTCTTCTAAGAATTCTATATTGCCTTTTGAGATCCCAAACCTTTTTCTAACCGCTGGAGCGAGAAAATCATGAAATGAAGGGTATGGGTTCTCTGTGATAAAACGAAATATACCTAGGGTGAGAGCTAGGACCAGCTTCATCTAGTCTATGAGCCCCACTAGATGATCCTCGTATGGGGCTATATAGTGAGGTAGTTTCTTGAAGACACTCGTGATGAAGAGGTCGAATTGCAGTTCTGGGACTTGTTCCCATCTAGGAGGGAATATGTCTGCGCCCATGGACCATTCCAACTCTGTCGGTTTGTATCGAAATAGAGTATCCACCGTCACATCTTGGGTCAGTTGTAAATGAACTGCTGGTAGGTGCCGTCCCTTTAAGAGAGGGATGGGTAACTTCACCAAGACTGAAAGAGACGTTTGAATATGACGTCTTATTATCGCTTCGGTGTCCCAGATCAGTCGTAGGGAGCCTGATCTGTGTGGAGGGGGCCTCCCAACCCATGAAAGGACCAGCAGAGTCTTGGGACTTTCGTGCTCTAATTTCTGTTAGATAAGTGATTAAAGAGGGACCGATCTCAGTCTTTTTATTATCTCTTCAAGCGTTTGATGCGTGTTTTCTCCAAGCTCTTAACACATCTTTCCGGTGTGCCCTTAGCACCAAGTCTGTCACTATAGCGAACTGGGGAAAGTTTAGCGCTTTTTCCTGTTGGCGTTTTGGTATTCTGACTGAATACCTGAGTCTCTTGACAGACCTCACAAGCTTCTTTTATATTTCCAAAGAAGAGGAGAGTTGATGTGACTGAGGGCTTCGAAACCCCTGAGCTGGAGAAAGTCGAGACTTTTAGAAGCCTATCTTGCATCCGTGATGTCCCTGGAACCAGGTCATCTGTTTGAATGCACATTGGCCGGACACTTTGGGTGCTGCCCACTCCAACCTCTTGATCAGGTATATTAATACCTGAACTATTTCTAGGCTTGAATTTGACGTGACTAAGTTCGTCAATCCTTTGAAGATACTTAGAACTGTGAGTCGGACACGTATCTTCCTTAGGATGAATGTAACATGAATTCTAGATAGGAGGAAGGGGGTGGTTGACTGGAAGGTTCCGAAGGACACCTTTCAGGTCTGACAAGACTACGAACACCCTTAATTGGAACAAGGTCCATGTGTTCAGAAGGATTAACATTCAGAACTTGCTGTTTTTTATGAACATGGTGAGTGGTGACAAGTTCAGTATGGCTCATTGATATCTTGAGTCCTTCTCGTGAACACGAAGCAGCCTTCCATGGAACTCGATGAGCTAAAGTTTTCTTACTACCTGTATGCTCTATAGCACTCAGGTATACTCCTCCAGGAGGGTTTTGAACTGTAGGAGAAGGTAAGGAAATGATGGTAGGGACATTTCTGTTTCCCATCAATGGCTCATCTTGAATAGGCTTTGGACCGATTCTGAGGGAAAGTTCCTCCTAGCCGAAGCGTCTTTATGCTTCGAGTAGTCAGTAGGCTTACACTTTTGACCATCTGCCTGTAGCATCGTGGTCACTGGAATAGTGGGATGTTGTTGAGCAGCCCGGATATTTCCAGCATTTCCAATCTTCTTTTTAGGTTGGGGACCCACAACCAGAGAAGATTTTCTCTTTGAAGGAATGCCCCATTTTTGGAGAAGACCTATGTTCTCCATGGTGGCGTTCTTAATTACTTCCTTAGTGACCTCGTATGGGAAGAGGTCTTTACCCCAGATGCTGGAAGATATTAGCTTCCTTGTTTCGTGTTTTACTGTTGCATCAGCGAAGACAAATTCTCTACATGCTCTCCTAGCCTTCATAAAGGCGTAAAGGTCATTCACCAAGATAGCCATATGCATTTTGGCTATGACCATGAGCATGTCTGGGGTACTTTCATAGGTTGAACACAACTCTATGTAGTTTTGTAGAGAAAGGGATGTCGCAAGTCTCTCCTTTGACTCATGTTCATTACACAAGAGCAACTCAGACAATTTAGGGAGACATACCTTGAATTGTCGACTTGCGACGTCCTTTTCTAATTTTCCTACTGAAAATGTCAAATGGACTTCCTTCCAATGAGAGTGAAGTAGGAGCAACAACGGAAGGGTGTCCGTTATTCAGTGAGAATACCTTCGACTTTGAATAACCCGCCTTTCTTAGACTACCTGAAAGGATAGTCTTTGCCTTATCATGGTCGAGAATCAAGACCTCCTTTGGTTCCATTCCTATTCTTGACTTTGGTTCGTACTTCAGTCAAACCCAACAATTAGGGAAAGCATCAAAGCTTGGCCAAAATTGAATTTTGTCCAAAGGAACAGCACCTTTTTTCTCTGAGATGCAGAGATTGCCATTTGAAATCGGCATCTGCTCCGCGAACCTCCAGGGACTGGTTATGGACCATATTGGTAGGTCTTGATTCATGGGTCGTTTGACTGACCCCTGGGAAGCGACAAGAGAAGCTTTACGAGGATCTATCTTGCGTTTTAGTTCCTGCTTTTCGTTTTGTCTACGAAAGCTCTCTATTTGATTCATCAGTTGGATACATAATTGTACCACATTATCCAAATTAGGGGTAGAAGACGAAGATGTCGACATCGAGGGCTCTAAAGCTGGCACAGGCGGAGGGAATTCCGACGCAACATTTCCCTCTTCTACCTTGGGGCATTTCTTGCCCTTAATCCCAAAGGTTTTCTGGCCGTCAGGGGATGTAGTTAGCTCCTGGGGCACTACTGTTTCCTCACTTGCTTCTGGAAATAGTAGCTTACGCATCGCATCATTAGGTAGGAAAGGTCCCGGAGAGATCTTTTGAAAGCCTCTCACCCAGTTGCATAATTTATATTGAGCTGTATCCCTAGTCTCTGTAGACTTGGGATTTTCAAAACCTTCGGACATTAATGTCCGAAATATATTGCAAACCTGTGGGTTCCAATAATATAGGGATCCGGAAATAATATTGTAGGGGGCATGAAACCTGCAAGTATTATGACCGTAAAAATACTTACTCTTGGCCTTGCAGAGGACTGCAGCACAAGGTATCTGGTGTTCCTCCTTTAAAGAAAGGAAAACCAAATGATTATACAATGGATTATCTACTTGACAAACAACATGCAATTATCCTTTACAATAGAGTAGCTTAGGATGGTAAGGTATAAAGGAATAGTAGGAGATACATACTTGAGTACCCCTGTGAGCAAATGCTGTTGCCTCCCCTCAGTATTAACTACATGGAGATTTCTCTATAGAGTAACTCCAAGTAGAAGGACTCTTACCCCTAGGAGTAGAGAAGTGAAGCACAAGGTATCTGGTGTTCCTCCTGTAAAGAAAGGAAAACCAAATGAGTATACAATTGATTATCGCCTTGACAAACAACATGCAAATATCCTTTACAATAGAGTAGCTTAGGATAGTAAGGTATTAAGGAATAGTAGGAGATACATACTTGAGTACCCCTGTGAGCAAATGCTGTTGCCTCCCCTCAGTATTAACTACATGGAGATTTCTCTATAGAGTAACTCCAAGTAGAGGGAATCTTACCCCTAGGGATAGAGAAGTAACAAATCACTGTCCCAAAATAATGTTAATACTGTGGGGTCAGGATGACTGTTTCTCGATCAGAATATTGAAGAAAACTATTCATTCAATATATGAACGGTACCAGCAGAATGCTCGTACAAGGGTACCCAAGGTATGTCAGAAATACTACTGTATCATGGTACTGTAGTTTTCTAATTGCAGTAAGTATATATTGCAATTTACTGGCTACTGTACATCATGTATTGTAGTCTAGTCATCATGCTGCCTTCATAGTAGCATATGACAGTATGGTCCATCTAGCATGAAGCCAGTTGGACTAGGAAAATAAAGACATATATTTGTATATCCCAATCAGCCTATTCACTGTAGTCTTCCTACTAGTTTCCTGATCAGGGAGACTCAAGGAAAAAGGCTCCACCCTTTAAGGGTTAGGAGTGTATTACTCCTGCCTTGAAGTGTTTAATATTGTAGGGTAATCCTAATACTGATTTCTAATCAGGATATTGAAGAAATCATATTCATTCAATATAGGATTGGGCTCAGCAAATGCCTGTGTTGGATATCCAAAATATATTGGAAATAACTACTAGTATAAACTATATAGTAGTTTACTATCTGCAGGATATTCTTTACTGCAGATATACTTGCTGCCTGTATAACATATACAGTAGTTCAGCAGGCATGTAGCCAGCATAGCTAGGTCTTGCCGGCATACACGGCATGCTAGCTAGAGAGAGAGATAGCATGGAAAAAAGGCTACTCCTTAATGTGAATGTATACAGTAATCAAGGATGTAAAAGTCTAATTTGACTGCCTTTTTCCAGAAAGAAGGTTGTAATAGAAGGGGAAAACGTAACATTCAGGCTTCCATTCAGCTACAGTACTATTGCCGACAAGGTACCGCCAATACACTGCCGGCCGGCAAGTCCAGCAGTACCAGTACAGTCGGCGTGCTGCCAATTGAGTCAACACTATCTGTGATGGCCTGACCGGCAGTATCCCGGAAACAGGACCTGTAGCAGCAGTCCAAGGGAGGACTGAAGAACCTTGGGAATAGAAGGGACTTCCCTCTCACGGCCATCATGATCGCCGTCAGCCACCTTGGCTGACGGCTGGGCCGGCAGTTGCCGAAAGATGATGTGGTTGGCGGCAGTATGCTCTGCCATCAGCCAAAGACATGACTAGAGAGGGAGTCTGGCTGGCTCCGGCAACCTACCAGCAAAAGTACGGTTGCAAGATGCCGGCCTAAAGAAAGACAATGGCTCAGCCATGAAAAGTGGACAGAGGGGTAGGGAACAGGGTCCTGTAACGAGTGTGAAAGGAACTGGCAAAAATTGTCAGTCCTACCACCTGTAAAAGAAACTCTGTTTTGGTATCGGCAAAATCTCAGGGAACAGGAGAGACTCAGTACTCCATCCCAGAGATTGCCGACACAGTTAAGGGGATGGCGGCACTGCCCCCTCCTCTCAACAAAGAAGAATCAGAGTTCCAGTGCCACGTATCCTAGGCTAAAGAAAATTACTCTTCAGCCCAGAGAACTGTGGCATAGGACTAGTCCTAGTCTTTTAGTCGCAAGGAGAAGATGGTATCCTACCCTAACTTCCAGTGTGGCTAATGAGGGCTAACCTCCATTGCCGGCCAACTGGCCGGCAGGGGAATGATGGTATCCTACAACCCATTCGCCCTGCCGGCAGGTCGCCAACATAAGCCTAAATACTCTGAGATTCTGACTAAATCCCAAAACCTGATGGTATACCACAACCAACGGTTAAGGGAAGAGGCAGGAAAAACCCTAAGTTAGCCATGTCTGAATAAAATTCAAGGCATGGCTATTAGGGCTGTAGCCTGAGGCTACACTCAGAGGGAAAGAGATTACCCTTCAGTCTCTGAAGAGATGTGTAATGTTTCATAACATTCCTGGAGATATCAGTCTCCACTGAATGAAAACAATACACGAGGGTAACCGGAGAAAGTCTGAACGTATAGTAAAACGTCTAGGTAAGGTTACCTAGGCTATACGAGATCTCGGTTACCTAGATCACCGAAACTCTAACTATACGATCGACAGAGAAAAGGGGGAAACACAAATATGCACATTATCAAAACTTTACAAGAGTAATTGCCTAAATAGGTAAATAATTAAAATAATTAGATAAACCTATTAAAAACTGGAAGTCATTCTGCTATCTAAATAACACATGCCTAACTAACGACGGCGCCATGGCACCTCCAGTAACTGGCCTAGCTCTTAAACACAATAGAATACTCTAATTTCATTGTGAAACAGGAGATAAAATATACTCATAGTAAAGACCCGATACTCAACTTTCCAGAGGCGGAAGAAGACGAAGAAAGCATAATAATAATCCTGTAAAACGATCGAAAAGTTAGATCACCAGGAAATATCACCGAGCGAGATCGCTACAAAAAAAGGAATGTCTGCCGTCGTGGGAATGGCGCTGTTGTATTCCCAATAGTATTACGAGAGCGGGGAGAGCCTTTGGACGGCTCCCTTTTGCCACATCCTCCTCGAAGCCAAAACGCTGTTTTGGGTGCAGATTGCTATGGAGGCATGTCAAGAATGCGTCCGCTGATATTATGCGATATCCTTTGGAGAAATTTTAAGGATTTTCGTGCCAGGAGTTAGAATTGTGGATACCTAAAGGTAAAATTCTCTGTGAATATCACTGTAGTACATATATCCCTTAGGAAGCTACTTTAAGGAACTTCCATCGCGACGACATGGCTTGAGCCCAAAAATATATTTATAATTCTGTTTAACCAAATAAAGGCCAGCTTAATTAAATTGGTAGGTTTTTTCTTTTTACTTATATGTTTCAACAGTTTTCAATTTTGTGCATAATATTAAAAAATTACTATCCATAAATGGCTTTTCTTTGCGAAATCATTTATAAAAATGCAATATTATATTGGTCCAATTAATGATATCTTAATTAAAATGGTTAAGTCTTTCACTTGTCTCTAATATACTTCTATGTAATAGTTTCATCACTTTTTTTTTTCTTTTTACAAATATTAAATGATATTGTGGGATAATTGTTTTTATAAATGTCATCTCTCAGCCCAAGCAAATACAGAAATACCAAATTATTACTTCTGCTCCAAATTTTCATATCAATAAATCTCGAGTTTAATATATAAAATTTCTAGAGAATGTTAGTTCATAACTCCGACAATACTAGACACAAAATTTGGATATGGTAATACTTTTATCTGAGGGTGAATTTTCATGATTCCTTGGGATGAAAAAAAATGTTAGGGAGGAAATAATTTAATTTAAGGATTTAAAACACTGTACTATGAAGTACTACAAGAAATTCCCGTTATTGATTATAAAAAAACTAGTGTACGCAGCCCGTCAAAAAGGATGGCTAAATATTTAGCTATCCCCTCGGGGTATCCCCTCCAACCAGGGTATGATTACTACCTCTCCTCCGTACCGGAGGTATGGGGAAGACCGACTAGTTACACCTCAGAAAATGTCACTGAGCTTGAGCGGAAAAATATATATATATATATATATATATATATATATATATATATATATATATATATATATATATATATATATATATATATATATATATATATATGTATATATATATATATATATATATATATATATATATATATATATATATATATATATATATATATATATATATATATATATATATATTTACATATATATATATATATATATATATATATATATATATATATATATATATATATATATATATATTATTAATAGTTAAGCTACAACCCCAGTTGGAAAAGAGAGATGCTATAAGCCATAGGGCTCCAACAGTGAAAAATAGCTAAGTGAGGAAAACAAATAAGGAAATAAATAAACGATATGAGAGGTAATGGAAATTGAAATTGAATATTAAAAAAAAATATTACCAACAAAAAAGGACTTCTGTAAGCCTGTTCACCAAAGAAACATTTGCTGCGAGTTTGAACTTTCGAAGTTCTACTGATTTAACTACCGGATTAGGAGGATCATTCCACACCTTGGTCATAGATGGAATAAAATTTCTATAGTACTGTGTATTATTGAGCCTCATTATGGAGAAGGCCTGACTATTAGAAATAACTGCACACCTACTGTTACAAACAGGATGGAACTGTCCAGAAAGAACTGAATGTAAATGATGGTCAGAATTATAGAAAATCTGAAGCAATATGCATAATGAAGTAATTGTACGACGGTGACAGAGATTAATATCTAGGTCAGGAATAAGAAATTTATTATACCCTAACTTCATGTTCAACAGACTAATATGAGAATGAGCACATGAAGACCAGACAGGAGAACAATACTTGAAACAAGGTAAAATGAAAGAATTAAAACACTTCTTCAGAAGAGACTGATCACCAAAAATCTTGAAAGACTTTCTTAATAAGGCAATTTTTTTGTGCAATTGAAAAAGACACAGACGTAATGTGTTTCTCATAAGTAAATTTACTGTTGAGAATCACACCTAACATTTTAAAAGAGTCATATAAAGTTAAAGAAACATTATCAATACTGAGATCCGGATGTTCAGGAGCCACGATTCTGG
The DNA here is from genome assembly GCF_036898095.1 of Palaemon carinicauda. NCBI lineage: Eukaryota > Metazoa > Arthropoda > Malacostraca > Decapoda > Palaemonidae > Palaemon > Palaemon carinicauda. The sequence continues at coordinate 13,652,180 of NC_090753.1, forward strand.
ACCTACTTACAATCATACTTTGAGTTTTGTTAGGATTCAACTTCATACCCTATAATTTGGACCATGCAATAATTTTAGCTAGATCTCTATTAAAGGATTCAGCAACCCTGGATGTACAATCAGGCAATGGAATCTATGCAAAGAGAGTAGCATCATCTGCATATGCAACAAGCTTGTTTTCTAGGCCAAACCACAGGTCATGTGTCTATAGTATGAAAAGTAATGGGCCAAGAACACTACCCTGAGGAATGCCAAATATCACATTCCAATCCTCACTATGGTGCCCATCAACAACAACTCTTTGCGATCTATTACTTAAAAATTCAATAATGATGCTAAAAAAAAGGACCCACCAACTCGAAACTCTTTCAGTTTGAAAACAAGGGCCTCATGATTAACACAGTCAATGGTAGCACTAAAACCAAGGCCAATCATACGAACTACCTGACCACAATCAAGGGATTTTAGTACAGCATTGGAGATTGTAAGAAGGGCATTATACGCTCCAAGGCTTTTACGAAAACCAAATTGGAAACTTGGGAACAGATGATTACCTATTAAGACGTTTTGCCAAAAAAAACGTTCAAAAACTTTAGATAATATAGTTATGGAAATTGGGCGATAATTAGTTGGACTTGAGCCACCACAAACACATTTGCATAGTGGAGTAACATTACCAGTTCTCCAACAAGTCCTAATAGCTACTCTTCTCGGTAACTTGCACAAAACAACAGATAATTGGAGCTAAGAAATCTGAAGTTCTTATAAAAAAACTAAGGAAAAATACCAGTTTGGTCTACACCTCCACAAGCATCAAATGCCCATCAAAACAACTTTAATTTCATGAGATCGAAAAGCTAAACTAGTTAGTTTAGCCTGTGGAAAACAGGAATTAGAAAGGTCGAGTTTGTTATTACTCTGCATGCTGTCAAAAACATCTGTCAAAAGTGTTGCCTTTTCCTTTGAACACTGAGTCACAGAGCCATCTGGTTGAAGTATGGGAGGCACTGTTGCATCTTCCCGAAAAGAGTAAAAAATTAAGTATAGTTCACCACTTATGCTACTGGATTGTACCAGAAAGGGTTTTTTTTTATGGTTAAATCGTATTCTTTTTCAGTTGAAGTATAAATTCTTTGAGCAACAGCTCTAAGCTGAGTATAGTTATTCCAGGTCAAATCTGATCTGTTACCCTTCTAAATATGATACGCCTCATGCTTCTCCAAATAAGCACGTCTACAATCATCATTGAACCATGGTTTGTCCTTCACTTGGTACCTTAGCACACGAGAAGGGATACGCCTATCATTTCTGTTAACTATATTCTTATTCAAAGGGGCTACAGGATCAACACTACTATACAATATTGACCAATTAAAACCAAAATAATCCTGCTAGATCCCATTCTAGTTTCCGTGCGATTTCAAATATATCTTACATGAGTGAGATACATCAAGGACAGGCTGCTCAGTCTTCACTACTAATGAAATCAAGGCATGATCAGATGTCCCAACCTGAGAACCAACCTAACTAGTTATAACGCCAGGGGATTCGGTATATACGAGGTCCAAGCAGTTACCAGACCTGTGAGCAGCTTAAGATTTGCTCATAGCCTGATTCGGAGGCAAAGTCTAAAGCTCTTAAGCCATGGCGATCGGTATGAGAAACAGAATTTAAGCACTCCCTATGGTAAGCATTGAATTCATATATATATATATATATATATATATATATATATATATATATATATATATATATATATATATATTCTTTAAAAGCTGGTCTCCATGAAAGTATAATATCTTATTAGCGTATTTTATTTTTTTTTATATAAGAGATGTATAGGCAGATTGTAAGGAGGGTTCCACTCACGTAGGATGTATGTAAATTACATGACTTTCGTCATTCATTTAATTGTAATTTCATTTAGTTTCGTATATTCAAATTAACGTTATTTTAAAGAAATAACTTATTATTTCACGTAATTTGGTTACAAAGGCTTATGTAACAACGTTTAGGTATGTTGTATGATACAGATGAGGGATGAGCACGAGGGATTACATCATTTTTATGTTCCCATGGGATTAGAAAAGACTTGAGAATTCTAGATTGAAGATTTTCTTTTTATTTTAATGTTACGAAAGGAAGGTGGATGGAGCTAGTTGAAAGAGAGTTGACTCAAAAGCAAGGTTTGTACCCCTTTTTCATATTACTACGTTGGCAATCTTACCCCGCTAGAGCCATGCCCCCACTTCCCGAGAATGATTTACTAGAAATTTCTAGATAAATTAAGTCAATATATATAGGACCTAGCAATGCATAAGCATCAGAAGAAACTCAGCCTATCCCTTTGAAGGACCACATGTCCGACTACTCTCTCTCTTCTCAAGTTTGTATAGTGTATCCTCTTAAAAGTGAATAAAGATTTCTCTCCAACGTATATTGGGTGTAGTGTCCTTTGAAGGTTTGTGGTATTACTGGATGATTAGTTAAAAGTTTAGTGTGCTAATGTAAGTACATTTTATCATATAAACTTTTGTAACTGGCCCTGTGAGATTTAGTTTAATCAGTGAATTGTATTTATATTGCTTAACCATTCAGTAATCTTGTGGGAGCCAAATGACGTAAGAGTATCAGTTAAATATATGTAAGTGTAAATTTGATTTATTTTCTAGTGTTGAAGTGTCAACTGTTTAACTAATTGTTAAAATTAAATATTTCTTTTTAGATAATTTCCAGTGAAACAAGTGATTGTATAATTTTTTATAGATTATCATCTTTTTGTCCTAGTCCTAGGTCTAGTTCTGATTAAAATTTCGAGTGATTTGTTTATGGTGTTAATTCTTTTGAGTTGTTGTTACTTTTTATAGAATATATATATTTTGATGAAGTGTGTTTTTTTATATCGACAATATTTTTCCTCAGTACTTTCCTTATATCCCTTGACTAAGAACCGAAGTAAAAGACTGGTTTTAGAATATTTCACGTAAAATAATAATAATAATAATAATAATAATAATAATAATAATAATAATAATAATAATAATAATAATAATAATGAAAATGTTAATAATTAAAACAAATAAAAATAATTAATTGATAAAAATGTATACTAATCACAAACTGTAATTTGAATGAATATTCTAATATACCAAAATTGTTGTAGCAAAGTAGTTGGTAATGAGGTTTCTAGCGAGTGAAGTATCATTACCAAACACACGGAGGTCGTTAAGTAAAAAGATGAACAACACACTAATGCACTTTAATTACGTTGTAAACTTTGCAACAATGTACATCAACTGCTTAATCTCTTGCAATCACTCGGAACTGAGACCACACTTCGAAGTTTGATGACGGAAAAGTACTAATTAACATCAGAGGTATCCCAGGGGAATAGCAAGTTAAGTATTCTCTGAGTCATTGTGTAACTTTGTTTTATAAATTTTTCTTATGTTTATTGCAATAGCTTTCAACATAGTTCGAAACACCCTTAAAATCGACAGTTCTTTGTAGTCTCTGCAAACTCACCATCCTTGTTTGCGGAGTATGGAGGTTTTGAAGAAGCCTACTGGTCAGTACTGAGAGAGAGAGAGAGAGAGAGAGAGAGAGAGAGAGAGAGAGAGAGAGAGAGAGAGAGAGAGAGAGAGAGAGAGAGATACTTGGGAAATGTAATATAGTGAATAAATGTTTAATTAATAAAACCCTTTAGAAATTACAGTATTAAATATTTATCATTGTTGAAAAATAGGATATGAAAACTAAAAAATATATAAAAAAATACATTTTAATTTACACTAATGATTAAGTGAAACTCTATTAAAATGTGCATTTAAAATACAAAATACAAAATATCAAAA
>NC_090753.1:13673533-13676033 GCF_036898095.1 Palaemon carinicauda
AGCAATTCTTGGCGTGAACTCACTCTTATATTTTTCTGCTAATATGTTGCATATTTCCTTTTTTTCATTCGTTAGCCGTCCTTCAATTCTTAGAGGGCCTATTTCTATTTTCCCTTTATTCATCTTTTTTGCATAGGAGTAAAGTACTTTGGGGTTTCTTTTTATATTTTGAAGTGTCCTTTCTTCTAAGTCCCTTTTTTCATTTTCTTTTGACTGTATAATCTTTTGTTCTGCATTTTCTATCTTACATTTTATTTCCCTCATTTTCCACACATTTTTTTCTTTTGCAAGATTTTTCTTCCACTTTCTAATTTTCTGAAATAAGATCCTTCTGTCTCTTGGTATGCACGTTTTTTGTTTATTGTTTTTTTTTCGGTACATATTTTTCAACAATTTTCTCCAGTATTTTGTACAGTATGTCCGTATTTACCTGTATATTATCACTTACAAATACATTTTTCCATTCTTTATTCAGTTATTCATTTATTTCTGACCATTTTATATTCTTACTGTAAAAATTATATTTTCCATATCCTTCCCAAAGTTTTGTGCTTTTATTAATTCTGCGATCACTTGCTTTGGAATGAACTATCATTTCTATGACATTGTAGTCTGAAATTCCCGTGTTATACACTATTATTTCTTTAACGTAATTCACCTCATTCACAAATACTAGATCTAGGACATTTTCCTTTCTTGTTGGAATGTGGTTTATTTGTTGCATATTATGTTCTAATAGCATATCTTGAAGCTTTTCAAATTGCCTCTTATCATCTGCGCTACTATTACTATCCTTTTTATATGTATACATACAACCACTTTCTTCTATCCATTCTTTCCAATCCACGAAAGGAAAGTTAAAATCTCTGGATAGGAGTATATTCCAGTCTTTATGGTTTCTACATATATCATCTATTTTTTCTATTATTATGTCAAACTCCTTAGTATTTGGGGGTCTGTAAACTACAATATTCACTAGTTTTTCAAATTCAAATTCTACCGCAATCAATTCACATTCTGTGCTGCTGTATTTTTCACAGACTTTTCCTTGATTTATGTCTCTTCCATTATTGCGGTTCCCATTGATTCCTATTTTTTCTGTCTGATCTATAAGTTTGGAAACCCTTTATCTGGTCATCACTGCCAGTCTCTTGGGAATACCATGTTTCACTTATATTTAATATATCTATTTTTTCAATTTGGGTTAGTTCTTCTAGGAACTCTATTTTCCTTTTAGAGTTACTCGTGACTAAACCCTGTGCATTCATCACTATTATGGGTTTGTGTTTCATCCCCATTATTTAATATTGGTAATAATATGGATTCTCCCATGCTTCCTTCCTGAGAGAGAGAGAGGGGGGGGAGAGAGATAAGATCCTAATATCCATAAATAGAACCACAGTCAAGATAGGAGAGAGAGAGAGAGAGGAGAGAGAGAGAGAGAGAGAGAGAATCATCCATAAATAGAACCAAAATCAAGTTACGAGAGAGAGAGAGAGAGAGAGAGAGAGAGAGAGAGAGAGAGAAGATCCAATCATCCTTAAATGGAACCAAAATCAAGTTACGAGAGAGAGAGAGAGAGAGAGAGAGAGAGAGAGGAGGGAGAGAGAGACGATCCAATCATCATAAATAGAACAACAATTAAGATACGAGAGAGAGAGAGAGAGAGAGAGAGAGAGAGAGAGAGAGAGAAAGATTGATCATGACTCGGTGTTGAACATTTATTTATTGATCAAACTATTTTTATTTGTATCATATATTTATCATTTATAAATTTTCGTTTACCTGGATTACAATACGAACTTCGCTCCTCACAAAGCATAACAAATTAAAAATATTTTCAAAGGTTACTAGTATATTAGACATTTCTATTCGTCTCTTATGTATGAAAAAAAATATCGTAATTTTTATGATCATTGTAATTATTCATTAAAACGATTAATAAAATGTTACATAATGTAATTCGTGTTATCTTAATTGTAATTGGCAATAAATGAAGCATGTTCTTTTATAATATCGTTGTTAATTATATTATTTTAATTTACAATACTCTATCTCGTAAAGTTAATTGCAATTTATTTTTTAGATTCATTGATAAGCATATTTTATTCATGCTGGCAAAGTTATGTAATACACAAGATTAATTTTTGTATTTCACAATAAATGCATAATAAGAATGAATATCTCTCTCTCTCTCTCTCTCTCTCTCTCTCTCTCTCTCTCTCTCTCTGGTATGAAACTGTATTTCCTTTGCATAATATAATATTATTAATGACTTCATAAAAAGCTAATTTTAAATTAAACATAACATATAAAATGTTTAAAACATATTGTGTTCCTTGATGAAAAGGTGTTTTGGTCAGTGAACTAAAAACCCATATAAAATAAAAATTCCTATATATCAATTCCTTTTATTCGTTCTAAAGCCAGAAAAACAGAACAGTATTACATAAGCACAAATGATGGTCGAGATGGGTTGATTTCGAATCGAAGTACAAAA
>NC_090753.1:13678533-13681795 GCF_036898095.1 Palaemon carinicauda
TTCCCACGTTGAGTACAGAATTGGTTTAATACAAAATAAAAGACTACAGAGGTACACGAACTAAGTAGAAACCTAGAGTTAATTATTTTAATTTTTAATATGCCTCAGGTTAGCTTTATCTGAACATTCAAGGCCTCTAAAATTGCTAAGGACATGACTGATGGCGTGATCAACTGGATGACACATTCTTGATGGCATGATCGATCGTTAGATAGATGAACAACAATGATAAAGTTGACAAAAAGTACGTCCCTGTTGACCCTTATTGCAATTAATATATGATACTCTAATTTATAGCGAAACTGGAATTGGCTATAAGAAATGGACGAGTGCTGGCTAGTTTGGTATTTTTCTCTATATGTTTAATAGGGGCTGGAGCATAATAACTTACATATCGGTCTATTAAAATGTGAAGTACGTTTTCAAGTTCATTGTAAACATCTGAGAAACTGAAGGGGACTTATTGCGCATTCGTTCCTTCCCATGGTTTGGGGAGCTTCCTGTGCAATTACAATGACGTATTTGTCAGTATTTTTTTTTTTTTTTTTTTTTTTTTTTTTTAACCAATTAACAGCTTACAAGTACTTCCTCCTAAGTTCCCGAATGTTGTTCTACAACAACCATTTTTCTTATCACCTTCGCCTACAGTTTCAACTCAACTAACATTACGTGAGGACGTTTCCCAGAGGGAACTTAAGTGAAGTACATCAGTATTTAAAAATTTAGTGTAATTGCGTTTATGTTGGCTATTGATTGTGGTGGAAATGCTCCGCGTTTATTGTAAAGCTATTGGTTCTCACGTGAAATTAAAAAATAACAGCGAAATAATGCCTCAGAGGTCCAATTCTGACTTAATTTTTCGGGAACGCCAGCATATTTCTACTGCAAAACTTATGTAAAGATTACACAGACAAAAAGAGAGAGAGAGAGAGAGAGAGAGAGAGAGAGAGAGAGAGAGAGAGAGAGAGTGTGTCAATCATAAGATATGGATTTATTTGTGATTTACTTTAGTTTGTGACCTGGAAAGGGGAGTCCAGGTAGCGGTTGTGACTTGGGAAGGTTTGTGACCTGGGAAGGGGGGTCTGGGTGCCCTGCCATCGGCAAGGGGCTGTGACCTGGGAAGGGGGGACTAGGGGCTGGCCCCCCGGCTAGGGGCTATGACCTGGGAACTACTAGGTTAGGTTAGGTGGGTTTGTTAGGTTCTGTACCCTTTTGCAAATCTCAAAAGTGTTAATCACGTTCTAGCCTGTTTACAGCCACTTACATGAACCATATATTTTTCCAACTGGTTATCTTGTGCATATTTTGTACTTATGACCAATATTATTGCTGCTAATCCCTCGTTTATGACATTTCCCCACCCCCCTAAAACCCCAATTTCCCACTGAGATCCCCATAATTGTCTTTATATAAGGGGTCCAAAAACTCAAGAACGGGTGGTTTGCTCCAATAATCAAGGTCAGATATGCATAACACACAAGATTGCGAGTAGGAATAATATATGGTTCATGTATTTGGCTAGAAATGAATGTATCATATATTTACCCTTATTACATACATTATAAGAACTTAAACAAGAAAATAATAATGATAATGATAAAAAAGAATGATGCATAGTTTTGAAACTAACATGCAAAGAAACCAATAATGATAATAATAAGAATAATGATACTACTACTACTACTACTACTACTACTACTACTACTAATGATAATAATAATAATAATAATAATAATAATAATAATAATAATAGTAAAACAGCAGGTAAAGGAAGAGTGGTATACTTACGTTCAGCCGCGAAATGAATAGCTGGTAGACGCTGCCTGTTTTTCTCAAAATTCTTGTTTCATGATTGAAAACCCCATGTTTAGGCTACGTTCCAGCAATGTGGTGGGTTTTGGGTCCTCAGCACACACACTATCACTCCTTGACATCATCACAAGTATCAACGATTCATAACATAGCCAAAAAAAAAAAAAAAAAAAAAAAAAAAGAAGAAACTCAAACACAGGCGCTAATGTAAACAAACATAGCTTCCGCCTGCCACGCTCCAGCAAGCAAGCGATTAGTTTACGAGCGTAAACTCATCTGCAAAATATTTTTTTCAGAATGTGTATTGGCAGAACTTTTCTTCTTTTATGTGGAATTATAATAATATTAATGTAATAATCTAAAACGTAACTTGATTATTAGGGAGACTAAGATATAAAAACCCTAAAATATTCAAGTTTACGCTACCGTGTGGCATCCCTGCTTCACTTATCAGCTGATAACTAACCAAGGATGGACAAGTGGTTAGTGTGATATGAGATTCCAATTCCGGCTCAGCAAGCCACTCCCAGCCGCAAGGTTAAAAATTATATGCATATTCAATGTGGCATTCAACCATCTTCTATATCTCAGATTTTGCACTCATCTTTACCATTCATAAGAGGACAAAAAGTGTTATCCAGAGTGCAACACAGTCCAATATGTAGCATGAGATGTTTACATTGATACTGTTGAGTTTTCAGTCTGTAAAACACAAACAGGATGTGATGGAATAGTACTAGATATAGAGTAAAGGCAGGCTAGGGAAAATAAAGTGGAAAATGTAATGTTATATACACAGTAAAATATAGATAAAGGATAACATAATTATATAATTATAAAAAATAAGATATAGATGATCCAAAGTTTCTCCAAAAGTTTTAAATGAATGCAGGTGCTCTGTTATTGTTTTATCATATAATAACACATAGACTTTATGATTGAGATGGACTAATGGTTATATTACTTCAATAGGTTTGAATATTTGAAATGATCATATGATATTATTATTGTGGATTATGTGAGTCGTTCAGGTATTTATGAGTGATTTTTTTTAATCATATTGTTAGTACATATGCTAAGATTCTTTATGTCTTTTTTATCTTAAGATTTTAGCAGTATTGCTATCAATGTGAATGTCATGAGATTCAGCTAATAAAAGTTTGTGGCAGGCATAACTACTTTTATTTGTGTTCGATCTACCGGAATCCAAACATGGATGATTCTATCTTCGATTGTCTTCTCACCATTATAGCTAAGATACAAGAAGATGATAGGAAGGCTTCTTTTGTCTTTGTTGGTGATTTTAATGCCCATCATAGGGAGTGATTAAGTTCTATCTGTCCTACCGATCGCCATGGCTTAAGAACTTTAGAGTATGCCTCTAAATCAGGCAGTGAGCAAATCATAAATGAAGCTACCCACAGGTCTGGTAATTGCTTGGACCTCGTAT
>NC_090753.1:13684795-13717295 GCF_036898095.1 Palaemon carinicauda
TTTTCATATTCAAATAAGCCATATATATTTTGATATATTAATGTCTGGATTCTCTTAACGACCTCGGGATCAGAGCCCCAGGCGAAATCTCACAAAGACAAGAGCTTGGCTCCGGCCGGGAATCGAACCCTGGTCGGCAAGCTTATATAGACAGTGACTAACCCATTCGGCCACGAAGGAAGATAAAAGTCAATGACAATTCTACTATACTTATACCTGTCGAATTCAGGTATTTTGTACTTAGAATTGAAATCAACCCATCTTCACCATCGTAGCTAATTGGTAGTTTGTTACTTGGCATTCAATTTATGATAAATTTTGCACATTTTTACGTGTTTTTCATATTCAAATAAGCCATATATATTTTGATATATTAATGTCTGGATTCTCTTAACGACCTCGGGATCAGAGCCCCAGGCGAAATCTCACAAAGACAAGAGCTTGGCTCCGGCCGGGAATCGAACCCTGGTCGGCAAGCTTATATAGACAGTGACTAACCCATTCGGCCACGAAGGAAGATAAAAGTCAATGACAATTCTACTATACTTATACCTGTCGAATTCAGGTATTTTGTACTTAGAATTGAAATCAACCCATCTTCACCATCGTAGCTAATTGGTAGTTTGTTACTTGGCATTCAATTTATGATAAATTTTGCACATTTCTACGTGTTTTTCATATTCAAATAAGCCATATATATTTTGATATATTAATGTCTGGATTCTCTTAACGACCTCGGGATCAGAGCCCCAGGTGAAATCTCACAAAGACAAGAGCTTGGCTCCGGCCGGGAATCGAACCCTGGTCGGCAAGCCTATATAGACAGTGACTAACCCATTCGGCCACGAAGGAAGATAAAAGTCAATGACAATTCTACTATACTTATACCTGTCGAATTCAGGTATTTTGTACTTAGAATTGAAATCAACCCATCTTCACCATCGTAGCTAATTGGTAGGACTCGAACTCAACTACTGCTTTTCGCACAGACTGTGCTTTCTTATTTCCCCTACAAAAACCAGCTTGATAAACTGAATGTTAAGATACAGATTATCAATGTCATTAATGATTAACAACAAAAATTGATATTTCACTCTTGTAAAAGTTGATTGAAAAGTCATTGACATTACATGCAAAATATATCGAACATATACAGTTTATGTTGTGTTCATATGAATACCAAAATGTAAGGAAAATATTAAAAAAATGGGTTTTCTTTTTTCTCCGAGCTATTTTCATGAATTGCTTTTACAACGATATGTTTAAGTATACATATATATATATATATATATATATATATATATATATATATATATATATATATATATATATATATATATATATATATATATATCATCTGAACAAAGTCCTTAGCCATATCCTTCCATTCATGTCTGGTTATGTACTTTCAATGGCATTTTATATCCTGAAATTTTCTTAGATTGTTTGTACATCGTCTACTCTTCCCTCCCCAAATTATTTTGCAATGTCTCAGGACCCATTCTGTTATTCTTAATGTCCATTTTTTGTCTGTCATTCTCATTATATGTTTATACATACATTCATACATATATATATATATATATATATATATATATATATATATATATATATATATACATATATATATATATATATATATATATATATATATATATATATATATATATATATATATATATATATATATATATATATATATTAATATATACATATATATATACATATATACATATATATATATATATATATATATATATATATATATATATATATATACATGTAAATATTATATCATATATATATATATATATGTATATAAATATATATATATATATATATATATATATATATATATATATATATATAATATATATATTCATATATATATATATATATATATATATTTATATATATAAATATGTATTTTTTATAAATTATATATATATATATATAAATATACATATATATATATGTATATATATAAATATATATATATATATATATATATATATATGTATATATATATATATATATATATATATATATATATATACAGAGAGAGAGAGAGAGAGAGAGAGAGAGAGAGAGAGAGAGAGAGAGAGAGAGAGAGAGATATCTTCAATACCATCTGAAAAAACAAATTAAGATTAGATTCTATTGTAAAAAGATGCCTTTTATCTTCCATTCTCCCCTGAGACCTTTCATGTACATTGAAGTGTCTGAATCAGTCTTCTTCAATTTCGCTCTTCTCTTGTTCAGTTTCTCTGTATCTTCCAAATCTACACAAAGAAACAAACACACGCTCTATTGTTACTTTTCTTTTTTCAAGAGTTCAAACTTGCCACGAACTTGTTTGTGTTGAATAGGCTGAAATAATTAATTTTTTATAGTTTATATATGAAAAACCTATTTTAGTGTTGATACTGTTCTTAAAATGTGTTACTTTAAATTTCTTTATCTCACTGGATTATTTTCCCGGTTGGAGCCCTTGGGCTTATAACATCCTGCTTTTCAAACTAAGCTTGCCGCTTAGCTAATAATAATAATAATAAAATAATAAAATAACAATAATAATAATAATAATAATAATAATAATAATAATAATAATAATAATAATAATAATAGAATGTTCCAGACTCTAGATCCTGTGAATTATATTTACTTTGCATTTTGTTACCTGTTTATCATTCTTAGATTCCTCTAGTTTTATTTTCTTCTCTCTTCCGTCTTCATTTTATTATTTTTTTGTACTATTATGTTATTATTATTCTTACTTTTTATATCACTTCATCATTTCGTCCTATTCTGGTGTTTATTTATTTATTTTTGTTTTTCTGGTTTTTGTGTCTGTTCACATATATTTTTCATCTTGTTTTTAATTATGGGAAATAAATAAATTCTTATATCAGAATTTTCAATTTTAATAGAAATATCAATAAATTTTTTATTTAGTTTTGGTGGTTGTTATTGCATAATTGAAACGTTCCTTCCCGACGATTTTCTGGGCCGTGATTCAACACCAGCAAGAGCTCAGTAGTCTACTATTATGCCTGCAACCCCACCATCCTTGTGGTGTAACGAACGGGTTGAGGAACCCTGCATCTCTTCATTCTGGGATATGCGCAGCCATTGTCTGGTCCTCACTGGTACTAGCTTGGATGGAGAGGTGGCTTGGATTTCGATTATGGTATACCGTATAAGGTCAGTCTATAGGTTATTGTACTGCTAGAGCATTGTCAGTGTCCCTTTCCTCTATCATTCACAAGCGACATTTAAACCTTTATATGACTGCCTGATCTCTTACATCGTTATCATATATCTTCAGGGTATTATGCTGTTATCATTTGTTGTATTTTCTTTCTATTATACTCCCCTTCTCTACTTAAGAATACTCAACTTAAAAACGTTTATATTTGATCTACCTTTATAAATATTCAACTCTTCCCCTATCCTTATCTGCCATACCTATTTTGTTTATTTTTCATTATACCTTTTTTGCTAACGTTTTCATTCCACATCTGTCTCCGAAATCTTTTAATTCTTCAACGGGGAGATAATCCATCCCTTGCACATTTCTGCAATATTCCTTTTTAATCAACTTCTTCTTCTTCTTCTTCTTCTTCTTCTTCTTCTTCTTCTTCTTCTTCTTCTTCTTCTTCTTCTTCTTCTTCTTCTTCTTCTTATTATTATTATTATTATTATTATTATTATTATTATTATTATTATTATTATTATTATTATTATTATTATTATTTTACATTTTTTCTTTTTCTTCTTCTTTTAGTAAATTAGTTATACCTCTATTGGCAATTCATTAATATACGTAAATTATTAGACAACAATGTTTTGGCCATCATAAATGTTTTGGTTAATATATATATATACATACATATATATATATATATATATATATATATATATATATATATATATATATATATATATATATATATATATATATATATATATATATATGTATGTGTGTGTACACACACACACACACACACACACACATATATATATATATATATATATATATATATATATATATATATATATATATATATATATATATGTGTGTGTGTGTGTGTGTATGTATTTATGTGTGTGGGTGTGAATGTATATATATATATATATATATATATATATACATATATATAAGTACATATATATATATATATATATATATATATATATATATATATATATATATATATATAAATATAAATACATACATACATATATATATATATATATATATATATATATATATATATATATATATATATATATACATGATGTGTGTGTATTTATGTGTGTAGGTGTGAATATATATATATATATATATATATATATATATATATATATATATATATAATATATATATATATATATATATATATATATATATATATATATATATCTATTTATGTGTGTAGGTGTGAATATATGTGTATATATATATATATATATATATATATATATATATATATATATATATATATTTATATATATATATATACAGTATATATATATATATATATATATATATATATATATGTATATATATATATATATATATATATATATATATATATATATATATATTATATATATATATATATATATATATTATATATATATATATATATATATATCTATATATATATATATATATATATATATATATATATATATATATATATATATATACAGTATATGTATATATGTGTGTGTATATATATATATATATATATATATATATATATATATATATATATATATATCCTATGTGAACTATAAAAACTTTTACAAAACAAGAGGAAGAGAAATATGATAGAATATTGTGCCCTAGTGTACCCTCAAACAAGAGAACAGTGGAAGAACATGGTACACAGGTTATAGCACTACCCAAGAATAAAAAACAATGGTTTGGTTTTGAAGTGCCCTTCTAGAAGAACTGACAACCATAGCGAAAGAATTTCCACTACCCTTACCAAGAGAAAAGTGGCCGCTGAACCAGTAACCCATTGGGTGAAGAAGAAATGTTTGGTAATGTCAGTGTTGTCAAGAGTATGATGACAAATAAGAATATGCAATGAATATGCCAAACTACTAGGTGTGTGTGTGTGCGTAGGCAAAGCGAAAATGAATCGTAACCAGAGAGAAGGATCCAATGCAGTACTGTTTGGCCAGTCAAAAAAAAAACCATAACTCTCTAGCGGTAGTATCTCCATGGGTGGCTGGTGCCTTGTCCAAACTACTACCTACTAACTACTACATTATAGTGATCAAAAATGAATGTTTGTGCATATAATCTGTTACGTGTGGGTGAGGGAAGGGTTTCCAGGAGGACGGGGATATGAAAGGACGATTAATTTGATGCAATATATTTGTTTGAACTTTAAAGCAGACTCATGTAATGCTGATAGCAATTATTATGCGGTATTCATTTAGTACCACAGGTATACCATGCCTATCTCAGCCGTAAGGTATGAATAGATTATGTATATAAAAGAAAATCATTCACAAGTAAAATATATATCTAAAAACAATGAAATATGGTAGAGACTTCAAAAATGTTTTTTATTTTTTTCCTTTTTTTATTTAGTATCAGGAGGTATGCACATAATACAACAGGTTTACATTATGTATCTCAGCAGTGAAATATGAATTAATTTGATATACTAATTTTCATAGACAAAGAAAAAAATCCTAAAGAATGAAAGAAACATGGTAGAGAATTCATACGTTTCTTTTTTTCTTCTTAGTATTTTGATACTCCAGGACACAGGGTAGAGTTCCTTTGGAAGTAAGTGTCCTCGTATGCTATCATATCTAGGCCAGCCTTTGAAGAGGAACCTCTGTGTCGTATAAAAGTACAACGCTCGTGTTGAGTATAGGTTTGGTGGGTACACAAGTGGCAAACGTTTCTTGTTCTTGAAAGCTTATTTTTTATTAAGAAATAGGTATTTCCAGTTCTTTCAATTCATAATATAGTATGTACATCGTAATTACGTGATCTTATTTCGTTATAAACATATATTCACAACTTAAACTTTTAGTATTCATCTATTAGAGAGCAAATTAGTTTTCATATTCATTTGTAAATGACAGAAAAATAAGTTGATGTATTTGTTATTTCATAGATAGGAAAATGTATTTAAGAATTACGCATCATTGAAAGATATTTCCCCATTTGATATGATGATGTAAGCTCATTCATTTCTTTGTTATACATTTTATTTTCGGCATGAATCCTTTTTCAGTTTAATTTTTACAATTTCTAATCTAGTCAAATGCACACACACAAACACACACAAACACACACACAAACACACACACACACACGCACACACACACACACATATATATATATATATATATATATATATATATATATATATATATATATATATATATATATATATATATATATATATATATATGCATGTGTATGTATGTGTTGGTGCATGTTTCCGGCTGTTTGGGTAAATGAACATATATACACATATAGACATACATAAATATATATATAAAACTGTATATTTTCCCAGGCACAAATACAGAAGGCCAAGCAAACAAAACCCGTAAACTAACATCGAATTTGTATGTCAATTGGAATCCATGGAAATAGCGTACCCGGATTATGGTTTCTTCTTTTTATCTATGGAAAAAATCCCTTTCATTATTTCTTCTATTGTTTTAATCCTCCATTTATTTCTGTGCCGTTAAAGTTTTACCATTTTCAATTCATTTACCACGAAACTTATATTTTCTATTATTTATTTGTTGTTTTTCTTAAACATTTCAATCGAGTTTCTCAAGTGTTAGTTGTAAGAAAAATAAAAAAAATAAAAAATCATTTATGTTTCTAAATTTTTATATCGTATTTTTTTTTTCAAATTAATCATAATCTCCTACGCATATTGACGCAAATGGCCTCAGTTAGATTTGGCCAGTCGTCTCTATCTTGAGATTCTAAATGAATACTTCTCAATTCTTCATCTACTTCACGCTTCATAGTCCTCAGCCATATAGGCTTGGGCCTTCCAACTCTTCCAGGGCCTTCTGGAGCCCAGTTGAAAGTTGATGAGCTATTCTTTTTTGGGATAATGTCATGAGCATGCCTAAACTATTTCCCTCTACTACTCATCTACAAGCAGCACTCGGGTAATCTCTCTTATAGTTTCATTTCCAATCCTGTCCTACCATTTAACTACCAATATCCTTCGGAGGGCTTTGTTCTCAAATCTATAAAATATGTTGTATATTTTTTCATTGTCATACAACGATTCATTTCCATACAGTAACACCGATCTCACTAAACTGATATATGATTTGACTTTTATATGTAATTTGAGGCCATATTATTTCCAAATTTTCCTTACCTTAGACATTGTATGATTTGCCTTTTCAGTGTTTCATTACATTCCAATTTGTAAGACCCTGTATTCGAAATCATAGTTCCTTAGTAATTAAATCATTCCACCTTAGTAATCCTTTCCTCTTCCATTTCATATTCCGTTCTCATCATCACTGCCTTTTTTTTTTTTTTTTATGCATCTTGAGCCCGAGCTCGTGTGATATTCATGCATCCTGGGAATCAAGCTTTTCAAGTCCTGTGGTGTTTTGCTAATAAGGTCAGCGTCATCAGCAAACTTTAGGTAAGCTAATTTCTGTTACCAATCCAGTCCAAACCTTCTCTGCCTGCCCCAATTGTTCTATGCATTACAAAATCCATAAGGGGGATAAACAACATAGGTGACAACCCATTCCACTGGTGTTCTCCACTGTTCACTGGGAATTAATTTATTTTGATATTTTGTATTTTGTATTTTCAATACACATTTTAATACAGTTTCACTTAAGCATTAGTTAAGATTAAAATATATTTTCTGCATATATTTTTTATTTTTCATATCTTATTTTTCAACAATGCTAAATAATTAATACTGTAATTTCTAAAGGGTTTTATTAGTTAAACATTTATTCACTAGAGTAGATTTCCCAAGTATCTCTCTCTCTCTCTCTCTCTCTCTCTCTCTCTCTCTCTCTCTCTCTCTCTCTCTCTTTGTCAGTACTGACCAGTAAACTTCTTCAAAACCTCCATACTCCGCTCACAAGGATGGTGAGTTTGCAAACACTATAAAAAACTATCGATTTGAAGTGTGTTTCGAACTATGTTGAAAGCTATTGGAATAAACATAAGAAAAATTTATAAAACAACGTTACACAATGATTCAGAGAAAACTCAACTTGCCATTTCCCTGTGATACATCTGATGTTGAATAGTACTTTTCCGTCATCAAACTTCGAAGTGTGGTCTTAGTTCCGAGTGATTGCTAGAGATTAAGCAGTTGATGTACATTGTTGCAAAGTTTACAACTTAAAGTTCATTAGTGTGGTGATCATCTTTTTACTGAACGACTTCCGTGTGTTTGGTAATGATACCTCAGTCGCTAGAAACCTCATTACCAACTACTTTGCTACAACAATTTTGGCATGTTAGAATATTTATTCAAATTATAGTTTGTGATTAGTATACATTTTTTATCAATTAATTATTTTTATTTGTTTTAATTGATAACATTTTCATTATTATTATTATTATTATTATTATTATTATTATTATTATTATTATTATTATTATTATTATTATTATTATGGTTTTTTTGTTATTATAATCATTATTATCATTATTATTATTATTATTATTATTATTATTATTATTATTATTATTATTATTATTATTATTATTATTATTATTTTACGTAAAATATTCTAAAACCAGTCTTTTACTTCGGTTCTTAGTAAGGGGATATAAGGAAAGTACTGAGGAAAAAAATTGTTGGAATAAATAATACACACTTCATCAAAAAATATATATTCTATAAAAAGTTACAACAATTCAAAAGAAATAACACCATAAATAAATCATTCGAAATTTAAATCAGAACTAGACCTGGGACTAAGACAAAAAGATGATAATCTATTGAAATTATACAATCACTTGTTTTACTGGAAATTATCTAAAAAAGAAATATTTAATTTCGACAATTAGTTAAAAAGTTGACACGTCAACACTGGAAAATAAATACAATTACACTTACATATATTTAACTGATACTCTTACGTCCTTTGGTTCCCACAAGATTCCCGAACGGTTAAGCAATATAAATACAATTCACTGATTAAACCAAATCTCACAGGGCCAGTTAAAAAAAAAATTATATGATAAAATGCACTTACATTAACACATTAACCTTTTAATTAATCATCCAGTAATACCACAAACCTTCAAACAACACTACACACAATATACGTTTGGGAGAAATCGCTATTCACTTTTAAGAGGATACACTATACACACTTGAGAGGAGAGAGAGTAGGCGGACATGTGGTCTTTCAAAGGGATAGGCTGAGTCTCTTCTCTTGCTTATGCATTGCTAGGTCCTATATATTCTGACTTAGTTTATCTAGAAATTTCTAGTAAATCATTCTCAGGAAGTGGGGACATGGCTCTAGCGGGGTAAGATTGCCAACGTAGTAATATGAAAAAGGGGTACTAACCTTGCTTTTAAGCCAACTCTCTTTTAACTAACTCCATCCACCTTACTTTCGTAACATTAAAAAAACAAATGTTTAATCTAGAATTCTCACGTCTTTTCTAATCCCATGGGAACATAAAAATGATGTAATCCCTCATGCTCATCCCTCATCTGTATCATACAACATACCTAAATGATGTTACATAAGTCTTTGTAACAAAACTACGTCAAATAAAAAGTTATTTCTCTAGAATAACATGAATTTAAATGCACGAAACTAAATGAAAATACAATTAAATGAATGAAAAAAGTCATGTAATTTACATACATCCCACGTGAGTGCAACTCACCATCCGCCCGTTGAGATACTACCGCTAGAGTTATGGGGTCCTTTGACTGGCCAGACAGTACTACATAGGACCCTTCTCTCAAGTTACGGATCTTTCCCTTTGCCTACACAGACACCGAATAGTCAGGCCTATTCTTTACAGATTCTCCTCTGTCTTCATACACCTGACAACACTGAGATTGCCAATTAAATCTTTTTCACCCAAGGGGTTAACTACTGCACTTTAATTGTTCAGTGGCTTCACAGTCGGGCACACGTTTCTATCTAGTTTCTCTTCCTCTTGTGTTGTTAAGATTTTATAGTTTATATAGGAAATATTTATTTTGATGTTACTTCTCTTAAAATATTTTATTTTTCCTTATTTCCTTTCCTCACTGGGATATTTTCCCTGTTGGGGCCCCTAGGCTTATAGCATCCTGCTTTTCCAATTAAAGTTGTAGCTTAGCATTTAATAATAATAATAATAATAATAATAATAATAATAATAATAATAATAATAATAATAATATTCTGCCTATTCATCTCTTCAATACAAAAATAAAATACGTTAATAGAATATTATACTTTCATGAAGACCAGCTTTTTAAATATATATATATATATATATATATATATATATATATATATATATATATATATATATATATATATATATATATATTTATATATATATATATATATATATATATATATATATATACTGTACACACACACATATATATATATATATATATATATATATATATATATATATATATATATATATGTATATATATACATATATATATATATGTATATATATACATATATATATATATATATATATATATATATATATATATATATATATATATATGTATATATGTATATATATACATATATATATATATATGTATATATATATATATATATATATATATATATATATATATATATATATATATATATTTATGTATATATATATATATATATATATATATATATATATATATATATATATATATATATACACACATATATATATATACATATATATATGTATATATATATATATATATATATATATATATATATATATATATATATATATATATATATATACATATATATATATATATATATATGTGTGTATATATATATATATATATATATATATATATATATATATATATATATATATATATATATATATATATATATATATATATATATATATATATATATATATATATATATATGATTTCAATGCTTACCATAGGGAGTGCTTAAATTCTGTTTCTCCTACCGATCGCCATGGCTTAAGAGCTTTAGACTTTGCCTCTGAATCAGGCTGTGAGCAAATCATAAGCTGCTAACTGGTCTTGTAACTGCATGGACCTCGTATACACCGACTCCCTTGGCGTTATAACTAGTAAGGTTGGTTCTCCGGTTGGGACATGTGATCATGCCTTGATTTCATTAGTAGTAAAGACTGAGCATCCTGTCCCTGATGTATCTCACTGATGTAAGATATATTTGAAATCTCATGGAGACTGGAATGGGATTTAGCATGATTATTTTGGCTTGAATTGGTCGAAATTGTATAGTAGTGTTGATCCTGTAGCCATTTGAATGAGAATATAGTTAACATAATTAATTGATAGGCGTATCCCTTCTACTGTGCTAAGGTACCAAGTGAAGGACAAACCATGGTTTAATGATGATTGTAGACGTGCTTATTTGGAGAAGCAGGAGGCCTATCTTATTTGGAAGGGTAACAGATCAGATTTGACCTTGAATAACTATACTCAGCTTAGAGATTTTGCTCAGATAGTTTTATGCTTCAACTGAAAACGAATACGATTTAACCATAAAAAACACCTTTCTGGTTAAACCCAGGAGCATAAGTGGTGAACTACACTTAAATTATTACTCTTTGAGGAAGATGCAACAGTGCCTCCCTTACTTAAACCAGATGGCTTGGTCACTCACTGTTCAAAGGAAAAGGCAACACTTTTGACAGATATGTTTGACAGCATGCAGAGTAATGACAAACTCGACCTTCCTAATTCCTGTTTTCCAGAGGCTAAACTAACTAGTTTAGCTTTTTGATCTCAGGAAATTATAGCTCTTTTGATGGACCTTTGGTGCTTATGGAGGTGTAGACCCAAGTGGTATTTTTCCTTTTTTTTATAAAAACTGCAGATTTCTTAGTTCCAAAATTATCTGTTGTTTTGGGCAAGTTAGCAAGAGGAGTAGCTATTAGGACTTGTTGGAGAATTGGTCATGTTATTCCACTGTGTAAATGTGTTTGTGGTGGTTCAAGTCCAACTGATTACCACCCAATTTCCATAACTCCCATATTATCTAAAGTTTTTGAACGTCTTCTGGCAAAACGTCTTAATAGGTAATCATCTGTTCCCTAGTTTGCAATTTGGTTTTCGTAAAGGCCTTGGAGCGTATGATGCCCTTCTTACAATCTCCCATGCTGTACTAAAATCCCTTGATTGTGGTCAGGAAGTTCATATGATTGGCCTTGGTTTTAGTGCTGCCTTTGACCGTGTTAATCATGAGGCCCTTGTTTTCAAACTTAAAGAGTTCGAGTGGGTAGGTCGTTTTTTTAGCATCATTATTGAATTTTTAAGTAAAAGATCGCAAAGAGCTGTTGTTGATGGGCACCATGTGATATCTGGTGTTCCTCAGGGTAGTGTTCTTGGCCCATTACTTTTCATACTATAGACACATGACATGTGGTTTGGCCTAGAAAACAAGCTTGTTGCTTATGCAGATGATGCTACTCTCTTTGCATAGATGCCATCTCCTGACTGTACATCCGGGGTTGCTGAATCCCTTAATAGAGATCTAGCTAAAATTATTGCTTGGTGCAAAGTATAGGGTATGAATTTGAATCCTAACAAAACTCGAAGTATGATTGTAAGTAGGTCAAGAATCATGGGTCCTCAACATCTGGATCTCGGTATTGATAATGTTTCTTTAACTTTGTATGACTCTTTTAAAATGTTAAGTGTGATTCTCAACAGTCAATTTACTTATGAGAAACACATTAAGTCTGGGTGTTCTTCAATTAAGAAAGTCTTTCAAGATTTTTGGTGATCAATCTATTCTGAAGAAGTGTTTTAATTCTTTCATTTTACCTTGTTTCGAGTATTGTTTTCCTGTCTGGTCTTCAGCTGCTGATTCTCATCTTAGTCTGTTGGACAGGAAGTTACGGTATAATAAATTTCTTATTCCTTACCTAGATATTAATCTCTGTAACCGTCATACAATTACTTCATTATGCATGTTGCTTAAGATTTTGTATAATTCTGACAATCATTTACAATCAGTTCTTCCTGGACAGTTCCATCCTGTTTGTAATACTAGGTATGCAGTTAATTCTAATAGTCAGGCCCTCTCCATAATGAGGCTCAATAATACACAGTACTGTAGAAGTTTTATTCCAGCTATGACCAAGGTGTGGAATGATCTTCCTAATCCGGTAGTTGAATCAGTAGAACTTCGGAAGTTCAAACTCGCAGCAAATGTTTGTTTGGTGAACAGGCTTATATAAGTCCCTTTTTGTATACATATCAAATATCGGTTTTAATGTTGTTAATATTTTTTTTTTAATATTAAATTTCAATTTTCATTACCACTTATATCGTTTATTGATTTCCTTATTTCTTTACCTCACTTAGCTATTTTTCCCTGTTGGAGCCCTAGGGCTTATAGCATCTTTCTTTTCCAACTAGGGTTGTAGCTTATCTGGTAATAATATATATATATATATATATATATATATATATATATATATATATATATATATATATATATATATATAAATCTTTATGTATATATATATAAATATATATATATATATGTATATATATATATATATATATATATATATATATACATATATATATATATATATATATATATATATATATATATATATATATATATATATATATATATATATATATATATATATATATATATATATATATATATATATATGTATATATATATATATATATATATATATATTTATATATATATATATATATATATATATATATATATATATATATATATATATATATATATATATATATATATATATATATATATATATATATAATCTAGAGTTGGGATACCTTAATTTGGTTGAATGATACTTGCATGGTCATGATCAGCATGGTTGCTCTAGTCAGAGCCACCCACATTGGTAGATTTGCTGTGTTTGATCAGACTAAAGTTTGCCACCCTCACCAATCTACATTGGCCAGCGTAGTGATGAAAACTTGCCAAACCCTAGACATGAATAAGGACACGTTTGTGGCCTTTTTGTTCTACCGTTGACCAGAAACGGCTCCATTTGTTGTTGTTTTCCTTTCAGATTTCCTTTTTATCGTCCATTTCCACCTTTTCAGATAGTTAGATATCTTGTAATTTTTTTTTCATATTTACATATATGATCAACGCCCAAGCCCCCTCTCCACACAAGAGAGGACCGGGTAGGGCCAGGGAATGACAGCTGAAGACATTGAAGGGTAATAATGATTTTTCTTTTCCCTAGCAGCGAACTAAATTTATATATAATTTTGCAGAATTTAAACTTCATATAAATGACTTATTCAAATTGAGCAAAGAGAGATTTATTTCTTCTGTAGAGAGCCTGTGAGGCCTACATGCTCTAAAAAGATTAATTAAGAACTAATTCCTTTTCCCTCCTGTGTTGTTAGAATTTAGACCTCATTTCTACAGGCCTTCCTACGACCATCTCTGACAATGGTAACCAGTGAGACCTCGGTAGAAAAAACGAAAGAGGAAACTTTGGAAGATAGGCTCCCCAACAAACACCCCATCTCTAGCTTACAAGGAAGATGAAGTTACAGACACTGCTATTATTATTATTATTATTATTATTATTACTATTATTAGCTAAGACACAACCCAGTTGGAATAGCAGGCTACTATACGGCCAAAGGCTCCAACAACGAAAAATAGCCCAGTGAGGAAAGACAACATGGATTTAAATAAACTGGAGGAAGGTAATGGACAATTGAAGGTTTAAAGGTTAAAAGCCTCTCATGAATGGCTTGGGCAAGAGATAATGATATTGCCCTATCAGGCAGGACAATGCCCTAGAGACTGACCATATATACAAATGATCAGCGTCTAATCCCCCACTCCATCCAAGCTAGGATCAAGGAGGGATAGGCATTGGCTGCTGATGACTCAGCAGATATACGTATAGGCTCCACCAAACCCCCTCACCCTTAGCTCGTAAGAATAGTGTGGTTGCAGCGACCAAAGGAACTAACGAATCTGGCGTTCACCAGTCAAGGGACAACATTAAAACAGATCTTTCATATACAAAATACAAAAAAAAAAAAAAAGGGTTCCGTCGGTCAGTTCATTATAAAAATATTAGATGTAGGTTTTAACTTTTGTAGTTCCACTGAAACTATTGAACTTGGGCGTTCTTGAATCCCCGTCCAATAGATCGCCAGGCAAAGTCGTTTTCAATAGGTTACCATGCCTTTTGACTTCCATCTTAATAAGTAATTTATTGGTATATTTGTTTACAGATATTTTTATTGTCTTTATTTTTTGCTTAACCGCAATCCTCATACTGTATATGCATGGATCAATATTTGCTTACCCTATTATTATTATTATTATTATTATTATTATTATTATTATTATTATTATTATTATTATTTTTATTATTACTACTGCGTATTCTAGAACCCTAGTTGGAAAAGCACAATGCTTTGAGCCTTAGGGCTCCAACAGGTGCAAAATAGCCCAGTGAAACATGAAACATGGAAATAAACAAACTCCAAGGAGGGTAATAAACAATTATTATTATTATTAATACTATTATTATTACTACTACTACTACTACTACTACTACTACTACTACTACTACATATTCTAGAACCCTAGTTGGAAAAGCAGGATGCTTTAAGCCTTAGGGCTCCAACAGGTGCAAAATAGCCCAGTGAAACATGAAACATGGAAATAAAAAACTCTAAGGAGGGTAATAAACAATTATTATTATTATTATTATTATTATTATTATTATTATTATTATTATTATTATTATTATTATTATTATTATTATTACTAAATATTCTAGAACCCTAGTTGGAAAAGCAGGATGCTTTAAGCCTTAGGGCTCCAATAGGTGCAAAATATCCCAGTGAAACATGAAACAAGGAAATAAACAAACTCTAAGGAAGGTAATAAACAATCAAAATAACATACTTTAAGAACAGTAACAACATCAAAATAGATTTTCATACATAAATTATAAAAAAAAAATTAAAAAAAAAAACAGTAAATAATTATCCTCAAATTATTTTTTGCTGTCAAAAATACAAAGTTAACCAAAGAATAGTTTGCTTTAAGACATTACAATAGAAAAGGGTGTTGAGATAAGAATCCTTTCTGTGCGTCCATCTACTATCGGTGTTACCGTAGGTAAACAAAGTAGGCTTTTTGATTTTCACAAAGAGGTTTTAGTTCCATGCCATCTTTATATTGTTAAACTAGAATCAACTTTTCGGTAAATTACCGGTTTGATTAGGAACTCAAAAATTTCCGAATATTTGGATAGAGAAATCTGTTATCACAGGCTTAAATATTGAGCCAAAATATATTTAATGATGTACCAGTTTACCTCTCTATTTGTCTGTCTTTATGTAAATTAGTGTGTGAATATATTTTCATTAGTATTACCATTTATGCTTTTAAGATTTGTAGGTGTAGTTAAATCCTTATATCTATTTTAACCAATGATTTGATATTTATGCAAAGAGAAAATGATTACTTTTGTTTCACCCTATTAGTAGTAGGAAATATGCCTCAGCTACTCACTTTTTGAGGCCATTGTCAGGATTGCTCACTCTGTCAGGATTGCTCACTTTGTCAGGATTGCTCACTTTGTCAGGATTGCTCATTTTTTGGGGCTAATGTCAGAATTGCTCACTTTGTCAGGATTGCTCAGTCAGGATTATTCACTTTTTGAGGCCATTGTCAGGATTGCTCAGTCCGTTTGGGGATTTATACGTAAGGTTTTGTTTACAAACAACCCACCCCCCCTTCCCCTTTTTTGGGGCTATTGTCAGGATTGCTCACTTTTTGGGGCTATTGTCCGGATTGCTCAGTCAGGATTGCTCACTTTTTGAGGCCATTGTCAGGATTGCTCAGTCCGTTTGGGGATATATACGTAAGGTTTGTTTACAACCCCCCCCCCTTCCCTGGGTTTCTCCAAACAATAAAATAATTCTATTCTCGTTGACTTGCCTATCAAATGTTAAATGGATTCTCAAATCCCCATTTTTCTCTACTTTGAGCATATCCATCAACGCCATTTCAGGTTTGAAATTAAACGCGATGACTGCCCGACCATGGCTGTAGCAATCATAATGAATTAGGTGGTCATAAGTTAAGCCTAGAGATTTTAATGTCTCGTAGTAAAGATGAGAAAAATTTTCGGGGAATTGACTGTTTATGTCGTACAAAGTGGAACCATTCAGTGTGACCCCTATGTGCTTAAGATTATTATGATCAAAATAAGTGGGATTTCTATTCAGAACACCATTCAAACTTGCCATATTAACAATAGTGAGGTATAAATTTTCTGGTATAACCTTATTAAAAGGTAAATCCAACGTTGCCTGCGTTTGATTAGGGGCTAGCGCGTATGTCCTGTAAAGTGTTTTATTAAAGACAGTTTCCACCGTACTGTTGGGATTTGAAAGCGCCTGATGAAGGGCGAGTAGAGCGTGGGATGATATTATCAATATGGAGCCTGGCTTCTTCTAGATGAAATCAAAATTCTTCGGCCTGTGCGGTGGAATTAAGGAACCACGCATTTGGGGCTAATTCCAACTTGATACGAACGTCGATATTATCCATCAAATATTCATCTACTGAAGCCACATCGAGCATAAGTGGATGAATAAGATGCAATCCTTCTCTTTTACCTTTATCAACCCACTCTTTTTCCATTTTGTTCAATTTTGTATAATAGTCGTCTGGTAAAACGTTTGAAATTGATGTTCCCTTGTAATCTTGGAAAACATATCCGAGCCGTCGACTATTTTGACAGGGTGAGACTTTGCTGTAGCTAATAACTTTATGAAAGACCAGTAATTGAAATGGGGATTTGATTCTACGAGCCTTTCGACGATATAAACCTGGCTCGACTTGAAGATTGTATTTGCCAAACCATTGACAAATACAACATTTACATCATCTCCCAACATGCTCACATCGAGGGCCGCGACTTTTAAATGTAGTTCAATACTCAAACTGGCTAAATCAATTAGTGTTCCTTCTACGCCATTGATACGAAATTCGAGATAACGATCAGATATTGCTCCCCCCGATGTAAGATTTATTGGTAGAATAAAACTCGTTTGCCGATCAAGCACGGAAGCTTCCACCACTCGTAAACGATTAGGTCTGGGAAAAGCATCCACCACCTCTGCGGTGTATTTTGCGGTGGGGAGTTCGCTCCCTACGAGACCCGCAATTCTCGGTGCTGCCGATGCCATGTTGAATGGCTTCACACTAACGCCTATTTACCAGAACTAAATCACATTGCACTAAACACGTCTTTATATCCTATAATCCTACGTGATGAGATTTTCTTTTTATTTATTCTTTTCTTCCCATTTCTTTTGACATTTTTCCTTTTCTTCCCTTTGGCAGTAACAATACGCCGTCCTGTTGATTTTAGCGTCTCCAACCCCCTCTGTTTAAGGCTTGATTTGAAATCTCTTTTCCCCTGTTGTAAATCTCCCATGACATTTTGCCCAAATTCAAGGGCCGAGGGCAGGACCGCCTTTGCCACAAAGGGTGCAACCCTTTTAGCGGGTCCAGCTAATAGACTGAAAAGGCCACTCCCTTGCTGGGAACGTCTTGAGGCTCTAAAAACCTCAATATCCCCTAAAGCCCCTCCATGCAAGAGTTTTATGGGGGGGACTAGCGAATATGATACTAAACTCCTCAGGAGACGGGGAAAGAAAGGCTACCGCCATGGTGACACACTCTTGAATAAACGTTTGGTGTGGGATGTTGCAGCTTTTATATAATTTTCTGCTTTGGTCTAATATGAAGGATGCAGATTGTGCTGGTATCCTCACGAAAGTGTATCTCCCTTCCTTCTTGGTCGGTCAGGCGAATGGATACTGAATCCAATTTTTTTGATACCCTCTCGTTTTACTGCCCCACATACTAAACGTATCCAATATATTTACCTTTTTACCCCCAAAATAGGACCTTTCAACAATATCTGAATAAACGAGGACATAGTCCACCCCCGATGTGGGGGAAGGGGGAAAAGGAGCGAGCAAATTATGAGTTTTGATTAGAGGATTACCTGGATTTGTTTCAAAAATTTGATAAGGTTTGCCTGAATTGAATCCTAATGTAGCTCCTATTCTTTTCCCAAATTTTATTTTGATTGCGTGAATAGGTCATTT
The DNA here is from genome assembly GCF_036898095.1 of Palaemon carinicauda. Classification (NCBI taxonomy): domain Eukaryota; kingdom Metazoa; phylum Arthropoda; class Malacostraca; order Decapoda; family Palaemonidae; genus Palaemon; species Palaemon carinicauda. The sequence continues at coordinate 13,704,184 of NC_090753.1, forward strand.
TCGATAAATTGCCTCTTCCGTTTCCTGTCTCTTTGTAAACTTTAATAACACTCTCTTTCTTTGATAGTCATATTCCAAGAGACCCGCCATGGGTATATTTTCTTGATAAAATCCGAGTGGGAGGATCTTCTTCAAAGCGTATGTTATATCTTCGTTAATGCTGGAGACCATATACCCAGCATCAGTGGATAGAATACTTATTCGTGGTTTGTAAATTTCCTCAGTAGCTGAAGTTACGGTGGGTTCCCCACCTAAGGATATCCGCACTTTTGTTATTATTATTTTTATCCCTGAATCGAGTTCACCACTAACAAGCCCATAAATTTCATTAGGGTAATGGATATTAACAAGGGCTACTTCATGCTCCAAATTATGATCTAATTTTATACTATTTTGTAGCTTGTTTGTAAAGCTGCCCGCATTATTTGTAGGGAATATATCCCTATTTCCGAGAGATGTCAGAGTTACTATATGACTTTCTCCAGCCATAGTGTCCAACTGAAGTAGTTAAGATGAGGCGAGGATATTTAAACCAAATTAACATAAGATTTTTTTTATCAAAGAAGCTTCTATTACATAATTATTCTCATTCGCAAATGAGAAGAACATTCAACTCGAAGATAAAAATACAAAAGGGTGAACATTACACAGTAATATTTTTGTTCTTAACGTATGAACAAATTTGCATGAATAAAATGAGAAAACCAGTACATTTAAATACCGCCCCTAATACATGATTATTCTCCTTCCCAGAATGAGAAGAGCGTGTAACTCGAAGATGAAAAATACAAGCGGTGAACATTACACAGTTTTTTTTTTTTTTTTTTTTTTTTATTCTTAACATATGAACAAATTTACATGGATAAATGAGAAAACAAGTACATTTAAATATCACCACTATTACCTAATTATTCTCTTTTTCAGAATGAGAAAAACGTTTAATTCGAAGATAAAAAATACAAAAGAATGAATCTTACACAGTAAATATTTTCATTTATAACATATCAAATTTATTTGGATAAAGTAGAATTTTTTTTATTTGATAAATAAGAAAATAAGTAGATTAAATTAAAACAACGCAACCAGGCGGAAAATCTTCAGATCCAACAAAGGAAAACCTTTCCAAGTTATCCAATTCGAGAGGCAACAGACATTTTTCGCTTGCCAGCAAAATAATCTGTTTACATTTACCAGCCAACCTCCTACCCAAGTTCACCAAATCTGGGAAATAGTGTAACATCCATACACTATCAGCGCGACCAGACCTCCCAATTCCAATGGGTATGGTGTATATATTTACGCTCTCATTTCCTTTCTCCAGGGCAAACTGTTCCAATTCGTGTACACACCTCTTAAAGTTAAAAACACGCGCCTCAGTTGTATCATTCTTCAAGCTTGAAGCGAAATGCGTATCCCTTGAAGTAGTCACATACGATCTAAGCTTTCCATCGACATTATTATCATATGCATACCCGTAATTAAACTGCGTTATCAACGTGGCTACGCACGGTACACTCGCGGTGGGAAAACTCAGTGGTTTCCATAAGATGACACTTCCAACGGGATGACGGTCTTCGCGAATGCATCGGTTTAAATTAAAGAGCCTTCTTCGACAGTTCACGATATCGCTGTAAGGGTAGGCTTCATATGTTTGCGCTGCAAGTCCGTAGGATACGACGCCAATGGAATTGCCCCCTACCACCAAACACACATTCCCCTTTCTTAGAAGTGGTGCCGTAAAGTCGACGATGCTTAGTTTTAGCGGCGCGGACTGCATCGTGCTGGGATCGTGTTGTAAACTGATCATGTAACCTAAAGTAACTAGGACTACAACTAAAGTACTTAAACTCCGCCCCCTTTACACGCCTTCCGAGCACGACATGCAAAGACGTGTATTACGCATAGACTTAGCGGTGTGCATTTATTCCTGATAAGGCACCCACCGCAGTTTACCTTTTACTTTTTTTTCTTTATTCCCCTCTCTTATTCTCCCCCCTTTTCCTTTATTTCCATACATCTGCATCTGAACTTTTGCATTCTTTATGTAAGTATAGGGCATTCCCACTGTATCTAGTAGGGTTTTATAAAAAGGCACGTCCTCTTCCTCAATACCGCCCGTTTGCTGAATTAATTTCTTAAGCACGTCTATCAAATTTAAACGGTAGATGTGTTTCCTCAGGTTCCCTCTATCATCCCACTCGACATCGACCCGGCCTTCGAAGAATTTAAGGAAATCGAGGGCGTACCTTCTGTTGGTGGGGGATAATTTTACGTCAATTATATTTTCCAAAGGGGGATTTGAGTGAGCCCGTGGTGTGGGGAGGGGGAGAGGATCACGCGCGCCTTTCTCGCCCGATTCATTTCGTTTCCTTTTCTTTGGTTCATTTTCCAACTTACACCTCATCATTTGTATCATTTTGACTAAATTTTGGAGCAAATCTCTATCACTCCCTCCACCCTGCTGGTTATCCCCCCTTCCATTTTCCTCTGCATTTTGCTTAGTGTTTTGATCACTTATATCTCCGGAGTCTTGGTGGTAATTAGACCTTTCTACCATCTTTCGCGGTACCAGGCAGTCTTCCCTCATTTCCCTAATAAACACCCAATTAGGCTCACCACGAGAGGAAGAAGGACTGAAAGTATGGCGCCTCCTCTCTGCGATGATAAGATTTTTCTTTTCTCTCTTAGCGGTGTCTTTTTCAGAGCTACCGTCCTTATTTCGCCCCTATATTTTTTTACCTTTTCTATTGCTTTACTATCACGAGTTAGATTTTCCTTCCAAAAGTTAGCGAAGATCTCTGATAAACAGTCGAGATGCGTTCTCTGTAGCAAAGGAATTAATTCAGTCCGTTTGTGTATGTGCGATTTCATTTCTAAGTTTCCCCTAACAGCCTTTCAACATCTTTACTATCTACCCACGAGTTAAAACTCGGAGGGTAACCCCTCCACGCCACGAGATACTTGACTTTACCCTTCGTAACTTTCTTTTTGATAATGTCAATAGGGAAAGTTTCTGGTATGGCTGTGGGTATTAGTTCCAATTTATAAAAAATACCCTAAATTTTTTCACCAGCAAGATCCTCCAGATGATAAGTTAAAGGAGCCTGTCTCCGGTCCACGCTCCGAATTTTGAATATTTCTAACGTATTTTGAATTTTATACCCACGGTGGAATACCGACCGACGGAGCCCACTTGCAATGCGCACTGTCTTTCCTACTGCTAATGCCTTACTATTGTGTTTCAAAGTAAAGATGCTTGATTTATACATACGCCGAAATTGTCGCTTAATGATTTCCGGGTTTGTATATGCATGAACTTCGAGGGGGGACACTTCCCATCCCAACCCTCTGTGTGGGGACCTATTATAGTTCAGGGAGGACAAATGTTAAATGTTTATATATCTTTTGCTTTAGAGTACGTATAACACGTTCTGCAATGGCGGCTTTGATTTCATACGAGGAAATGCTGTAGAGTTTTATATGTTCTTCTTTTAGGTACTTAATCGTAAGTTTGTTATAAAATTCTGACCCCCTATCGGTAAGGAGCCGACTAACACCCTGAAATTGAGGTAGAGAAAGGATTGCTTTTAGGCCTATTAGCAGAGTCTGTGCCTTCTTATTTCTAAGAGGAACGACCTTGAGTTAACGGGAGAAAATATCTATGCAAATCAGAAGGTAGTTTACGCCTTTGTTGAATTTAGATAAACGTCGCATATCGGCGAGATCGCAGCTAATGATAACTTTTGGAGCTGGAGCCACCATTTGACGTCTGGGGAATTTTTTTCTCATAAGCGTATGAAGAGTATGGGCATCTTTCGTGGTCAAATAGTCTTTTACGTCATTTATGGTAATTCGCGCGTCTAAAGCTCTGGCGGTTCTGTAAATGGAATTAATACCTCCCAAACTTGATGGATGGGAATAGTTTTCATATACCGTTTCTAAAATCTTCCTCTTTACGTCTCCCATTCTCCAAAAACAACCTCGCACGAGGAACTCCCCGCTATATTTGTCCTCAACTGGAGTTCGCTAGGAGTATTTAAACTTAAATCAACGGGCAAATGGGAAAAAGGTTTAGTCATAACAGCCTTTTTATAAACATTCACAAATTTCTTTGATAAAGGTGAACCAAATATTTGCCAACCTAATAACTCGACTTGCAATATATCCCTCGTTCTCAGCAATAGCATATGGGAAGCGTTTATACTTATATTTCTGGCATATTTTCCACTGTAAAACATATTTTGCGTAATAAATATAGCAGAGATATTTTTATGACGTCCTTTAGTAAAGACATCAACAACAATTTTGTCCTGTACAGCCTCGAGAAATATATCATTGAGGATATATAAAATAGAATACGGGCCAGCTTCCGTATATATATCACTCATGGGGTCTACGATATTTGCAAAGAGGGAGAGTTATGGTCCTATTACTGGATGCGATTTCAAAGTATGCTGATCCACACCGCACATAATAATGTGCGTAAACTTGCTTTCATATTTTACGATTAATTTTTCTATAAGATAGGATTTACCCGAGTTGGAGAAACCAGACACAAGAATACGTGCTGGCTCTCTAAAAAGGTCCAAATCTGCAGCTTTAAAGCACTTGTACATTTCAACTAAACCTCTAGCTGACTGAATGGTATTATAAAAGTGTGCTCATATAAGTACCGCAGAGTAAATAAAACCCTTTAATGGAAAGTGCCAACATTTTATTTTCTCTAGCAAAACAATACATGGGGAAAGGTAGACACTATAATTATTCGCAGTAAAGTTTTGTATTCACTCCCCCCAGTTTTCTGCCATTCCATTATCGGTGGGTGGAAAATAGACTGTAACCTTTTCTTCTCTCTTTTTCCATAAATTTTCAGAAATGCGAGGGATTGGTTCTGAAGGTGGATTCAGTAATTTGGGAAAGGGGGTTGTTGATTCGAACTTCACTTGCAACTTCCTCATCCCCCACTTCAATATTGGGATGCCCATATGCGTAAGAATTGTATGGGCTTGTATGGTATCTCTTCGAATCAAAAGCCGAGAGACACTTCTTTTTTACTTTAGTGGTACTCATTTGTCCTCTCACATTTCTAATTGTCCGTACAGTGAGATAGTTGACGCGATGATCTTCCAGGATTTGGGAATACTGTTCGTGGTTTATCGAAGCATGCATGTGACCTGGTATACCTTTCGCACTATTAATGTGACCCTGTTTCTGAACTAGCATGGAATACATTTTAGGTTTCAATGCTTTCACCTCGGTTATAAGATTACTCCCCGTTTCTGATTTTAAAAGCCCCAGCTCCCCCTTTCTCTCATTACTAAAAAGTGGGTGATCAACGTCGAAGTTGGAAAAATCCATATATGATTTCAAGGGTTCTTGCGCTAACTCCGAATTAAGATCGTCAACTTCCAGAGCAAAAATGAAACTATCTGTATCAGTGTAAAGGAGTTTGACTTTATCCCCATAATTATTCTTGAGAACCTTATAAAAGAAGTAGTAAAGGTCAAACTTGGCTGATTCTAGAATGGCAAAACCTATGTAATTAGGCATATTGATGACGACATGAGGGAGGGTAGAAGTGCAGATAATACGGTCTTCTGACAAATGGATGGTTGATTTAAGTCTCGGATTCCGAGCTTCCTTTAAGTAAGTGCTTGCTTTATTGAAAACTTTACTTTTTTCAGCGTATTTCAAAGGGTTAAGTAAAGTTTTCCCAAATACGCAGTTGCTCATAGCTTTGAAGGCTTTTTTTTTCTGTAGATGAGGTTGCTGCGCTCCTCGCTTCGATGTTGGTTTTAATAAAATCCTTCATGTAAGCACTTTGACTGAATTCATAGATTGAATGCACAACCGCTAGTTCTAGGCCTAAGTCCATATACAACTGTAAAAGAGGGAGGGAAATAAGATATTCTTTTTTACTGTGATGGGTGGCCATAAGCTTTTTACACTTTACAGTCATGCGTCCTCCTTCGTGTTCTAGTACGCTTTTACAGTAGGGTGATAGATTTTTAAAAGCAACATCCTCGTGGGATAAGCATAACGGCAGTTCATCAGTGGCTCTAGCAACTTTTTTTGAAGGTGCTTTAGTAGTGACCAGGAGCCAGTGTCCTTTATCCCCGTTTGTATTCGAATTTTCAATACCCCTTCCTAAAAACAGATCCTTTTCTTCATCGGAAAATTTACGAATTCCACCAGTGGGAAGGTTCTTAGTCATAACTGTTGCATACAGGGAGTTGAAGTCTAAATAAAGGATGTAAGAACTTTGGTGGAGATCAGGATTAAATGATGGATTTATTTCACAGTTGTTGGCAGTGAATGATTAACGCACCACAGAGGTGAAACCCCCCCCCCCCCTAACATTATGTCTAATTAGATTATACAATTCCTCATCATAGACGTGATCCAACTCAATCTTGCTCATCTTAAGGAAGCTGTCAATGGCGTAGGATGGAAGTGAAACATAGTGTGGTAAATCAAGACCGTACTTATCATAAAGTATGAAGCGCCACCAAATGAGAATATCCCCCAATAAAGCTGTGTCTACAATGAGGTAAAGGAGAAGGAATTCTTTCAGCGTTTTACATTTGCTTATATTCCAAACACGCTGAGCCCGTTTATATTCCTCCTCTGATATATCGCGCTCCTTTAGCTTGTTGTAAAATGCCGTTTTGGGGGGCAAATGCGTTTCCTTGAGTTTTGCAAGGCTATCTATATAGTCATAACAGAAAGGTAATTTGCCTTGAATGACTTCACCCCGCAATTTGTCATCTATAATTTCGCTTAACATGTCCTCTGTTAAGCCAGCCTTCCTTCCATCCCTAAAATATTTGGAGGCTAAACTATCCAAAGAAGATCCTAAAAAGGCTAAAGAGTCGAGGAAAACTAAATTATCGACAGTCATTCGCTGAATTTCAAGAACTTGCTTCGTCATGAGTGTAATATCGACTTTAGTTTTCAATTCCTTAAGGATAAGACCCAGGTCGTAACTAGAATTGTGTGCGAAAACGGGGAGTCGAGTTTTAAGTTCGCGACACGATAAATTACAACGCGCGCAGTAAGCGCCAATAAAGTTATTCTTGGGTTCGGCATGGTCATGGTGTCTGTGCTCCTCGCGGTCGTGTTTGAACGACGTCTTACACATCTGACATGCAGTCTGCTGTTGGAAAGTTCTTTCATCCTCGGCCGACATATCAATGGGGAATGTTTTCCACTGTGATCTGATCGCCGCCCAAAAATCACTAAGGTCTAACAGAAAGTTATCGACGCAATCATTCCCGCAATAATGACTGGAGGCGACTCTTTTTCCTTCGCCGTCGATAATGATATAGCAATAAGCTATTGATTCGTGTATGGTCTCCACACCATAAGCCCCGGGGGATTTCTTCAAAGCTGATTGTAAGTCAAAGACGCATATATAAGAAAACTTTTGCGTCTTATGGGGGTTTCTAAATCTTACTGTGCTCCCGCGAGAGGGAAAATTCTGCGCCACTGACAGGTCGCAGGTAGCTTCATGCCGTTTTTGCCGGTCTGTTGTTGCATGATGTGATAGGCAGTTATGGCAGAAATAAAGGAGATTGGATGGATTTGCCCTAGCAAAATTTTTCACAAAACGTTGAAAATCTTTAATGAGACAAATATAGTCACCACCCATTAGTAGGAGGGGTACAATAGTTGGGACTTTTTTAGATCCACGCCTTGCCAACTGAATGATATACCTCCCATCCCCCCCTTTTTCCATTTCATATATGTAAATAGAGAGTTGATTTATTAACTCGAGGCGTGAAATGTCCTCCCACTGAATAGGCATGGCAACCTTGTCGAAGTTAACATATTGCATGCAACAGCGGAGGCTATTTACAGATCGAGCTATATTTGGCCAACGAGGATTTAGGTTTTGTTTAGACATCCTATAGGCAGCCAGAGACTGAATAAAACATGAATTCCCAATTCCCAAGGGAATAAAGACGAGCGCCCAACCCAGCCATTACCGCCTGGCGGTGGTAAAAAAGTTTGAAGTTGTCAATGCCTTCCACTATGCATCCACTCCCCATTAATTCATTGATTATTCGAGGGAACTTATAATTTACCGCATCCTCCCATTCATTTAGTAGGCCGTCAATTTCACTAGCATCGATAACCGTGGCCAGGAGCCACAGCTCCATAAGCGTATTTTCCGTTTGTTCCTTTGGTAAGAAAGTGTGTTTTTTCATTATTGAGGTTAAAAGACCAGCGATCTTAGCCGAAAAAAATTTTATTTTTAAAATACCGTTCTAAAGAGCCCCATATATCATTACTATGTAATGTAAAGAATAATAGTGGATCGCTCACCGAGGGAAGTGCGTATTCCTCTTCTATGTACTTCTTGTCGAAGGCTGTCTTTCTTTTAACGAACTTCAACATCCGTCCTGAAGTGGGTGTCGTCCCTGCTGTTACTGTAGGTAAATCTGGGGCGTTGCTTGGGGTGGATGTCGAAGCAATTCCCTGAGGTGGGAGTTCTTTGAATTTGCGACTGTTTCTTAGCGGGGTACTCACCCCCGCGGTGTCCGAATCTGGGGGCAAGTATGCAGTGGATGTTGAAGCAATCTCCTCAAGTGGGGGTTCTTCCAGTAATTTGTCTCTTGTTGATAGCACTGCAATAGGAAATAATACGGTTTTTAATTTACTTGAAGTTCTAAAGTCAAATTAAAAATCCTTTCTACATCCAAATCGAAAGATATTAACACCTCATGGCTAGTTGGCCTTTTCTTTTTTTTGAGAGGAAGGTGTGATTCACTATCATCGCGTTTCCTTTTCCGATCCTTCCCACCTGAAAAGTAATGCAAACACAGACGCTTATTACAATGTAATATTCGACGTCGTAAACAGACTGAAATTTCATAGCACGATCGCGGTCAACACTTTCATGAGCAAATAATCTCCAATATAAACAGACTGAAATTTCACTGTGGTTTTATATTTACCTCCTCGCACATTTTCCATGTTTCTAGGGGATGGGTCAGTTTGTAGGAGAGCGTCTGTTGAATTACGGCCTACTCGCTCGGCGCTCCTAATCGTTTTGTCAACAGGAGGCGTGGCCTAAGTTAGGCCTAGGTGTAGGTTCATGTGCGTGCTTGACCTAGTAGTTACTGTATATATACCCTCCTCCGAGCCATATTTCCAGTCATAACGAAGTAGGAGACAGAGATGTCACACTACAACGACGCACACCTGTTGGGGGAGGAATTGCCCAAACTTTCTGAGAGTAAGTATGTCATTTGTATTTTTGATAGAACTGAAGTTGATATAATACTTATAGAGTCGCAAATAATTTTGGTGTAATAAAACGTAGTGTGTGGAAATAATTATTTGGGTGTGTGTGTGTGTGTGTGTGTGTGTTTGACATTAATTATTTTGGATGCAATAATTATCAAAGTGTTTCTTCCTTACAGCTTAAGAGGCCCCCCTCTTAGATGAAGCTGAAATCCATAATTCCCAGCAATATTACACAGACTTCCGTTGTAAACTTCGCGATTGCCTTCGGAAGACGGAGGAAGTCATATTGAGGAAGAGTCGGCAGTTGGTGAGTGAAGAGATGAAAGCAGGGGGTGGGCCCCAGCCCGAAACGTGTCCCCTGCTATTGCAGGCAATAAGCTTCCAATATGACATAAGGAAGTCTCTGCGGGTAGCTGCGAAGATGGTGGATGGATTCGAAAGTTCGGAGAAACAAATGGTAGAGATGTGTCACGAAAAAGAAGACGTCAACCCAATGGCGGGGCTCATCCATATTTCTACAACAGCCGCTGATGAAACTTACCTCTCCGAAACACTCCTCACCCAGCCCGGAGGGTCAATGCTAGATGGAAGGTTAACTCCGACGGATTCCCAGGTGGTTGCCCTCGCTTGTGAGCTGGAAGAAATCGAGAGTGAAAAAAAGAAGTCCCGAAAACTCGGGAAAAGCCGAGACAGTCTTCGCTTAGCATTAGACGGCCCCTTTAAGAAAAGGGCTAAAATACCGCAGTCAAAATTTGGTCCCGAAATCGATAACGATCTCGTTATCCTTAAATAAATAAACATTATTTGTAATGTATGTATTCCATTAATTGTAATGTATGTATTCCATTAATTGTAATGTATGTTTTCCTTAATAAAAAAAAATCTAAGAAATGTTATGTTTCTATTATCTATCACTTCATTATGAATGGGCCTAAGGTAAATAGTAAAAAAAAAAAGTATATTCAAAACCGTCAGGGTTGAAATGGCAGTAGTACAAAATAGGTAGTGGAGGAGGTAGCATATAAAAATGAATACTTCGGACATTAAATATGCTCTGGAGAAAAAGGTTAGGGCGTGAAATTATTTGTAATGTATGTATTCCATTAATTGAAATGTATGGTTTCCTTAGTAAAAAAAAATAAAAAATTAGAAATGTTGTTTCTAATTATTATTATTATTATTATTATTATTATTATTATTATTATTATTATTATTATTATTATTATCATTAAATTGCGTTGTAAAAGGAGTCATCAAAATATAATTCCTCTAAGCGTGCTGCAGGACACTGGTCTCCAGGAAATTGTTCTGATTAAATCTCATTTGTAGATTCATTTGCTAAGATATTTATAATTCAGTCCGGTGTTCGCTCTGGAGAACATGGTTTCGGCTGGAGAATTATCAATGAACAATTCGTATCCGTACATCTTTCAAAGTATTTTATCCAAGTTTAGGGAAAATTATTTACCATACGAAGACGATGCACTACAAGGCTGAAATGTTGCCTCATTAATAATTGCAATCTTATGCTCTTGTAAAGGTTTAAAATTTAATGGTCGCTCATAAATGGCAGAAGAAAGGAACAGTGACAATGCCCTAGCAGAACGATGCCATAGAAATTGACCATATATACAGTAGGTATGGTTACCGTCCAAAACTCGTCTCTCTCTCAAGCTAGGACCAGGAAGGGAATGGCATTAGCTGCTTGTGACTGTGATAATAGCTATAGGCTCCCCCATCTTTAACTCACAAGGATGGTGACCATCAAGCTTGAGCAGGTCTTGAATTCCAGTCCAGCAGATTGGAAGGCAGGGACGTTTCTGATAGGTTACCACAAAGAATGTGTAATTCGTAGTGAAGAATAATTGACTAATAAGATATATTTCTTTAACGAGGATAAGAGCTCTCACCTGTAATAGAAAATAAAATCGCAACTATTTAGACTTATTGTAAGTTCTCATCATATCATCGTAGACTGTTTGTTTCATGTATTAATAAAAAAAAATCCCTGCTAAGCAATATTCCTACTCATCATCATCATCAGCCGTTGTTAGTCCAGTGCAAGACAAAGGCTTTAGACATGTCTTTCCACTCGCGTCTGTTTATGGTCTTTCTATACCAGTCCACACCAGCAAACTTTTTTATTTCGTCAATCTATCGTCTTCTCCTCCTCTTCCTTCGTTGTTTGCAATCTCTAAGGACTAATCCTGTTATTCTTTATGTCCATCTATTGTCTGCCATTCTCATTATAAAGGTATGTTCTGCAGATGTCCGTTTCTTTTTCGCACATGTTGATAGAATATCCTCTACTTAATTTGCTCTTGTAACCGTGCTGCTCATTTTCTGTCTCTTAGTGTTATTCCCTTTACTATTCTTTTCATATATCTTTGGGTTGTAACTAGCTTATGTTCTAAGGCTTCAGTAAGGCTCCAAGATACCGATGCATAAGATGATGCTGGTAGGACCATTTTATCAAATATTCTTCTTTTTAGAGAAAGAGGCATTTTTTCTGATCTTAATCTCATTTTGTTTACCAAATGCTCTCCATTCCATGCTTATCCCTCTTTTAATATGATTTGTATTATTCTATATCAACATATTGAGCAAGAGCTGAGCTTTACACTTATTTCTCAAAATCTTGGAAAACTGTAGACCTTTGGCAGTTTTGTAGGAGGTATGTACCCTAAACCTGGTGTTGCCCGGGTGTAGGATTAAAAAGCAATGTCAGTATTTGCAATTGGTCGATTCATGTAACTTATCTTTGTGATGACTTATTCTGAACCATATGTATTGTAGCTCCTTGATTCTCTTATCGCCCAATTTTTCATCCTTGGAAACTGTGTAGCCGTGAAGATGAAACATTTTCTATTTTAAGGTGGAGATGATATTTGTAAGAAAGGCAGCATAGTTTCCCCCCCCATAGCAACACAATCCAGGAGGGTTTTTCTTCCATTTCAGAGCATCATAGTTATTATATTTTTGTGACATCAAGCCAATTTGTACTATCTCTTTAGTTGCATACCTATGTCTGGGTTCATTGGTGGAGGCAGCAATATGTCATTATTCTGGATTCAAAAGATGTGTTTTAAACTTTGCACGACTAACTCTATCACTATGGTGATTATTTGCTACTTCTTCCTGTGCTTGTTGTTTTCACTGAGCACTTATTCTTTGCTGGTTAGCCTGAAGTCGTAATTCTTTTATTTCTTGATTCCTGACTTCTTAGTGTTATAATTCTTTGTTAATTATTTTGAAGGCAATGAATGAAGGAAAAGGTTTTAGAAGTTGATTTTATATTTTTCATTTCAATAAACAACAGTCTTATAAAAAAAAAAGTTTCCATCTAGGATGTCTATTACCAAATAATAATAATAATAATGATAATAATAATGATAATAATAATACATTTCTAATCGTTTTGGTATATAACAGAAAAAGCTCTACATTCAATTTAGAATTAAAATAAAGTCTAGATTAATTTTATAGCATCATAGATGGACAATGAGGAGCTGATTGAAAGACGATAATAATTCTAGAGTGATTTTCAATCAGCATTAAAAAAGGATTTCTAAAGTGAATTTCTGAGCGCCTAAAACATTGTCAAGTTCTGTCAATCATAGAATATCCAAATCAACTTCAGCTGGGCATTGGCATTTGATTTGATACTTTAATCATTGCGAAAATTTTTTTCCCGATTAGGTACTGTGACGTTTATTTCCCACAATTGTCTTTCGTAGCAAAACTTCAACGATGCAGATGGAATCTAAATTTAAATATTTGAATATCCAACATCAACTATAATTCCTTTGAACTGTCAGCCAAAAGCTGGAATATTGGAATATATATATACATACATATAT